>NC_138292.1:9737500-9765000 GCF_965601325.2 Salmo salar
AAGGGTCCCTGGTTGTGAAATGGCTAGCTAGTTGTGGTCAAGGGTCCCTGGTTGTGAAATGGCTAGCTAGTTGTGGTCGAGGGTCCCTGGTTGTGAAATGGCTAGCTAGTTGTGGTCGAGGGTCCCAGGTTGTGAAATGGCTAGCTAGTTGTGGTCAAGGGTCCCTGGTTGTGAAATGGCTAGCTAGTTGTGGTCGAGGGTCCCTGGTTGTGAAATGGCTAGCTAGTTGTGGTCGAGGGTCCCTGCTTGTGAAATGGCTAGCTAGTTGTGGTCGAGTGTCCCTGGTTGTGAAATGGCTAGCTAGTTGTGGTCGAGGGTCCCTGGTTGTGAAATGGCTAGCTAGTTGTGGTCGAGGGTCCCTGGTTGTGAAATGTCTAGCTAGTTGTGGTCGAGGGTCCCTGGTTGTGAAATGGCTAGCTAGTTGTGGTCAAGGGTCCCTGGTTGTGAAATGGCTAGCTAGTTGTGGTCAAGGTTCCCTGGTTGTGAAATGGCTAGCTAGTTGTGGTCGAGGGTCCCTGCTTGTGAAATGGCTAGCTAGTTGTGGTCGAGGGTCCCTGGTTGTGAAATGGCTAGCTAGTTGTGGTTGAGGGTCCCTGCTTGTGAAATGGCTAGCTAGTTGTGGTCGAGTGTCCCAGGTTGTGAAATGGCTAGCTAGTTGTGGTCAAGGGTCCCTGGTTGTGAAATGGCTAGCTAGTTTTGGTCGAGGGTCCCTGGTTGTGAAATGGCTAGCTAGTTGTGGTCGAGTGTCCCTGGTTGTGAAATGGCTAGCTAGTTGTGGTCAAGGGTCCCTGGTTGTGAAATGGCTAGCTAGTTGTGGTCAAGACTGGTTGGAGCTGAGGTTGGGCCAAAGAGAGGGACAGAAGCAGCATTGTTAATAGTGCCAGTGTAGGAAGTCCTGCTCCCTTTCTGCTTAGCTTGCTATTGTTTGTCATGTAGAACGATGTACAGGAAAGGAGAGGAGAGGAGAGGAGAGGAGAGGAGAGGAGAGGAGAGGAGAGGAGAGGAGAGGAGAGGAGAGGAGAGGAGAGGAGAGGAGAGGTCTCCACAGGGACAGACAGGCCCATCTGCTACTGAGCATATTGTTGTCATGTCAGCACTTCTCTATGTCAGATACAACTCAGGACATTCCCAGTCTATGACTGCTTCCAAATGGCACCCTATTCCCTTGTATTAATTTTGACCAGGGCCTATATGGGACATACTCATACTGGACATTGACTAGTATTTCCTCATTTGTGTCATCAGAACGGAGATGCAGGCATGCAATCTGAGAGTAACAGAATAAAATCCCGATGGCAGCTCAGAGTGGGCTTTGGGGCTACAGGGAGGAGAGTCAACGGGATAGTTGGAAGACAATGGCAGGCAGCAGATCTGCTTCAGTGGGTTGGGGGGTGAAAGAGAGAGAGAGAGAGAGAGAGAGAGACCACAGTGATATGCTACAGTGGTGTTGAATCAGACACTGCTCATTTCAGTGCCATCATTGAAAAAATTGCATCCATTTTAAATAATTTCTCACTATTTGTTTCAAACATTTTTTCCATTTTAGAAAGTTTTTTCAAATCACTTCCTGAATTGACATCAGATCAAATTAACCCCAAACCCTGTCACGTGACCTGTACAGGGAAAACTGGTATCATGCAGGAAGCGGGCATTCACCATACTTGGGCTGTGTCATAAAGAAGTGCACTAAATACAGAATAGGGTGCCATTTTGGAAGCAGCCTCTGTGATATTTTGTTACTTTTTGCAGGGAACAAGGGTTAGGTACAGTACATAACCTAGACCTGGGTATAATGGTAAATGACTGTGAATACAATGCAGTAGTGTTGAGTATTCGTCAGGTTTGTCTGATTTCTGAATGAGTTCAACTGGGGCGCAGCAGCACTTGGTACAGGTCATTTAGTATGGCTGTACGTCAAACACTGATTTACTGACGGACACAAATCTTCAGCTGGCAGAAAAGAAGGGGGAGATTCCACACGACGACATCACATCTGTCCTCGTCTGTCGCCTCTGCATGCGTGTGTCTGCGCGCGCGCGCGTGTGTGTGTGTGTGTGTGTGTGCGTGTGCGTGTGCGCGCGCGCGTGTGTCGTCCCCATCTGAACACCCTCTTCCATCTGTGAAAAACACCTCTTCCTCCTGCCATTTCAGGGCTGCTAGATTATTCTCTGTCAGTCAGTCAGACAGTCAGCTGTCAGAGGTGGAAATGAGCAGATGTGGGAGTTGTCCTTCACTCATCAACTGTGACAGGCCTGGCTACCTTCGCCTGGTTCTGCTTGGCTGAACCTGCTATTTCTATTGTTGCGGAGCAGACAGCACCGAAGCTACCGCATTCCGCCTGGATGAAGCAATTAACTGGGAATGAGTGGATGGCTATACTGTAGTTAAACTCTCTACAGCTCCTCGTCTCCAGGAATCAGGAACTACTGGAGCGTTGCACCCCCAACTCCTTCTGAACACATGGTGTGTGTTCCAAAAGGCACCTTATTCCCTATAAAGTGCACTACTTTGACTTGGGCCCAAAGAGCTCTGGGAAAAGGAACTACACTATAAGGAATACTTGCCATTTGGGATGCAGCGATTACATGGCCTGGAGAGGAAAGGAAGTTGAGATCTCTGTATCATAATAATATGTAGTGTAAAATGGGAGATACCGACCCTTTGGAGCCTGGAGCTGACAGTAGGAGCTGATGTGTGATTTACTACTAACTCCTGGCTAGCAATGACTCTGTTGGACAGGTGAACAGAGTTTACAGCAAGCAGAGACACATCCCAGCTAGCGCATAACGTTCAGAGAACTATGTGTTTCTTAACGCTTGGCGAGAGCATAGATGTCTTATGGTTATTTTGCATGCAACCTTCCCACAACGTTCTGGGAATAGTGCAGGATAGCTGCTTGGCTTTGGAACATTCTCAGCACATTTAAGGAACTTTAAGGAACTTCTTTAACAGAACGATTCCTAAAAGTTCAAACATGGTTACATTTAATTTCCATTTTGGTAATGTTGTAGATACGTTCTCCAACTGATTTGACATTGGCAATGTTCTTAAATAGTTCAGAGAACATTAAGAAGCAACGTTTTTCCGTGGGAATTTCAGTACTTCAGCATAACGTTTCCTAAAGGTTTTCTCATGGTTCTGTTTAAAGTCAAGTTTTCAAATTGTTTTCAGAGAACGTTCAAAAAACGTTCAGTTTTACCGGTCAAGAAACGTATGGCTTCGTTCCCACAACCAATGTGAAACCAATAGTGCTGAGCGATTAACCAAAATATTGGTTCTTCCTGCTCCTACTTATGCTCCTACTTATGTTTCCGATTTGGTCCTGCCGTACATACTTACACATACGCTACGGTCACAAGACGCAGGCCTCATAATTGTCCCTAGAATATAACCCAAAGTGGGTTGGGTTATATCCTGCCTGTTTGGCCCTGTCCGGGGCTATCATCGGATGGGGCCACAGTGTCTCCTGACCCCTCCTGTCTCAGCCTCCAGTATTTATGCTGCAGTAGTTTATGTGTCGGGGGGCTAGGGTCAGTCTGTTAAATCTGGAGTATTTCTCCTGTCTTATCCGGTGTCCTGTGTGAATTTAAGTATGCTCTCTCTAATTCTCTCTTTCTCTCTTTCTTTCTTTCTCTCTCTCGGAGGACCTGAGCCCTAGGACCATGCCTCAGGACTACCTGGCATGATGACTCCTTGTTGTCCCCAGTCCACCTGGCCGTGCTGCTGCTCCAGTTTCAACTGTTCTGCCTCCGGCTATGGAACCCTGAACTGTTCACTGTGATTAATATAATTTGACCATGCTGGTAATTTATGAACACTTGAACATCTTGGCCATGTTCTGTTATAATCTCCACCCGGCACAGCCAGAAGAGGACTGGCCCCCCCTCATAGCCTGGTTCCTCTCTAGGTTTCTTCCTAGGTTTTGGCCTTTCTAGGGAGTTTTTCCTAGCCACCGTGCTTCTACACCTGCATTGCTTGCCATTTGGGGTTTTAGGCTGGGTTTCTGTACAGCACTTTGATATATCAGCTGATGTAAGAAGGGCTATATAAATACATTTGATTTGATTTGATTTATTTAACCCACTGTTCCTAGGCCGTCATTGAAAATAAGAATTTGTTCTTAACTGACTTGCCTGGTTAAATAAAGGTAAAATAAAAAAAACATGCACATGCACACACACAACATTTACTTTGTCCCTCAAGACTTGCCTTCCCTCTGTCCTTAATGGCCCCACAGAAGCACAGACATCATTCTTTATGAAAGAGCTTCAGAAATTAAACAGGAGCTCTGTAATATAGCTTTATTGTACCCCTAACCTGAAACAATAGGTTTCCATGACGATCCTAAATGGATACGTACTGTATGTTCAGTTTGGAGGAGCAGAGGGTCATTCAGCCTGTCAGTCACAGCATCAGTGTGTGAATCATGACAGTCTAATGTCTTCTTAGAGGTTAGGAATGAAGAGAGTGGGACTTCTCTGGGTGGACACAGTTGAGAGAGAGGAAGGAAGGAAAGGAGTAATGAGGGCCTGAGGTATAGTGGGATGGACGGACATTGGGGTGGAGGGATGGAGGGATGAGGGGCTGAGGTATAGTGGGATGGACGGACAGTGGAGTGGAGGGATGAGGGGCTGAGGTATAGTGGGATGGACGGACAGTGGGGTGGAGGGATGAGGGGCTGAGGTATAGTGGGATGGATGGGCAGTGGGGTGGAGGGATGAGAGGCTGAGGTATAGTGGGATGGACGGACAGTGGGGTGGAGGGATGGATGGAGGCAGCGCTAGCAGGGAGGACGGAAGACCGGTGGGAGAGATGAGGCAGTGGAAGGATGGAGGGATGGATAGATGGGTGGAGAGCTGGCAGGGGAGGAGGAACAAGGGGGTGGAGAGATAGAGGAATGGATGGAGGGTCCTGTCTCTCAAGGCCTCCACGCCTCACTGCCAGCAGTGTAAATCAGCAGGCGGCTCACGGTTGCAATGAGGTAGAAAATAAAACAATAACATAAAAGTGTCAGAGTGAAATAGAGGCTAAGAGAAGTCATTTATGATGAGTTTAAATTCTCCTTCCTCTGCAGTAGATCCACTGACCGGCTCGGATTGTCTACTGCACACGTCGTTGATCATCCCAGCGCCTCCACCAAGTCACAAATGACTCACATTACCCCACCTGCTGCTCATGTAACGCGTATGTAATGAGTATCCTAGATTCATGTCATTATCATTCATGGAATGTTTATTGTCCCAGAGCATGTTTTATACACAGGCTAGATGTGTATCCATATTTACCTGATATGGCGTGGTGAACCAGGTTCTCAGTACTGTTTATGAAACAGGAGGTTGAACTCACTCTAATAGAAGAACCAATGGTAAACAGGAGTTAAAAATGAGTATACCTGGGTTTATAGTATTTGTTCTTTCTGCACTTGATTGAGCTTGCCTGGCGCAATGGAACCAGTGGAAGACTCCCAAAGGTGCAAACCCTACCCATCTGGCACTCCAGGTAGGCTCAATCAAATGCTGTGGAAGAAAACAAATACTATTTGAACCCAGCTCTGCTCCCAAATCCCCAGTCTTCCATTCACTTGACCTGGGTTCAAGCTCTGACAAACAGAAAATAAATACACAGGGGATAATGGGGAAGAATAGGAGACACCTGGTGGGGGGCGGAGACAAGCACAAGACAGGTGAAACAGATCAGGGTGTGACACCTGGTGGGGGGCGGAGACAAGCACAATACAGGTGAAACAGATCAGGGTGTGACACCTGGTGGGGGGCGGAGACAAGCACAATACAGGTGAAACAGATCAGGGTGTGACACCTGGTGGGGGGCGGAGACAAGCACAAGACAGGTGAAACAGATCAGGGTGTGACACCTGGTGGGGGGCGGAGACAAGCACAAGACAGGTGAAACAGATCAGGGTGTGACACCTGGTGGGGGGCGGAGACAAGCACAAGACAGGTGAAACAGATCAGGGTGTGACACCTGGTGGGGGGCGGAGACAAGCACAAGACAGGTGAAACAGATCAGGGTGTGACACCTGGTGGGGGGCGGAGACAAGCACAATACAGGTGAAACAGATCAGGGTGTGACACCTGGTGGGGGGCGGAGACAAGCACAAGACAGGTGAAACAGATCAGGGTGTGACACCTGGTGGGGGGCGGAGACAAGCACAAGACAGGTGAAACAGATCAGGGTGTGACACCTGGTGGGGGGCGGAGACAAGCACAATACAGGTGAAACAGATCAGGGTGTGACAGCCTCTCTATGGGTCTGTCTGTCTGTCTGTCTGTCTGTCTGTCTGTCTGTCTGTCTGTCTGTCTGTCTGTCTGTCTGTCTGTCTGTCTGTCTGTCTGTCTGTCTGTCTGTCTGTCTGTCTATCTGCTGACCTTGTCTTGTGTGAGTCAGCTGTCTGCGTGTTGATCCTGTACTCTCCTGTACTGCTAACCCTCTAAATCAACACAAGGTTATCTTGACAACCAGGGTTTATACTGCTGAAACCACCCACAGGCTGCGTGCCAAATGGCACCCTATTCTCTATATAGTGCTCTGCTGTTGTGGTACAAAACGTAGTGTACTATGTAGGGCCAGAGGCCAGGGGCCTGTTGTCCAGTCGCAGTGTGACAGAGTTAAGCTCAGCCTTTCCACCGGTAATCTAAGCCTCATTCCTGCACTTCCTGTGATCCAGAGTCAGGGGCCCTGCGGCCGTCTCACAGCCAAGTTGTTATATCTTGACCAGGGCTGTCTCTGGACCTGTGACAATGAGCTAGACCCTTCACAGGTGGTGTTGGTGTCACAGCCCCAAGGCACGTCTTTGTGGGGGTAAACATTTAAGAGAGAGAGAGAGAGAGAGAGAGAGAGAGAGAGAGAGAGAGAGAGGTGGTCTTTGCAAGGGATTTACAAGTTGGCAGCTGTTAGGTTTAAGATGTGTGTGTGTGTGTGTGTGTGTGTGTGTGTGTGTGTGTGTGTGTGTGTGTGTGTGTGTGTGTGTGTGTGTGTGTGTGTGTGTGTGTGTGTGTGTGTGTGTGTGTGTGTGTGTGTGTGTGTGTGTGTGTGTGTGTGTGTGCGTTAGTGTGTGTGTGTGTGTGGTTCTAGTTTGAGTCAGCATCCCTCACGTCTCTCCTCCCCTGGTATACTGCCCAGCAGGGGGTCACCTCCCCTGGCATACTGCCCAGCAGGGGGCCACCTCCCCTGGTATACTGCCCAGCAGGGGGTCACCTCCCCTGGTATACTGCCCAGCAGGGGGTCACCTCCCCTGGTATACTCCCCTAGATATCAGTTTGTCTCTGTGAATGGTTTGTCCTCTGACAAATCAATTGTAAATTTCGGTGTTCCTCAAGGTTCCGTTTTAGGACCACTATTGTTTTCACTATATATTTTACCTCTTGGGGATGTCATTCGAAAACATAATGTTAAATTTCCCTGCTATGCGGACGACACACAGCTGTACATTTCAATGAAACATGGTGAAGCCCCAAAATTGCCCTCGCTAGAAGCCTGTGTTTCAGACATAAAGAAGTGGATGGCTGCAAACTTTCTACTTTCAAACTCGGACAAAACAGAGATGCTTGTTCTAGGTCCCAAGAAACAAAGAGATCTTCTGTTGACTCTGACAATTAATCTGGATGGTTGTACAGTCGTTTCAAATAAAACTGTGAAGGACCTCGGCGTTACTCTGGACCCTGATCTCTCTTTTGAAGAACATATCAAGACTGTTTCAAGGACAGCTTTTTTCCATCTAAGTAACATTGCAAAAATCAGAAACCTTCTGTCCAAAAATGATGCAGAAAAATGAATCCATGCTTTTGTTACTTCTAGGCTGGACTACTGCAATGCTCTACTTTCCGGCTACCCGGATAAAGCACTAAACAAACTTCAGTTAGTGCTAAATACGGCTGCTAGAATCCTGACTAGAACCAAAAAATTTGATCATATTACTCCAGTGCTAGCCTCCCTACACTGGCTTCCTGTTAAGGCAAGGGCTGATTTCAAGGTTTTACTGCTAACCTACAAAGCATTACATGGGCTTGCTCCTACCTATCTTTCCGATTTGGTCCTGCCGTACATACCTACACGTACGCTACGGTCACAAGACACGGGCCTCCTAATTGTCCCTAGAATTTCTAAGCAAACGGCTGGAGGTAGGGCTTTCTCCTATAGAGCTCCATTTTTATGGAATGGTCTGCCTACCCATGTGAGAGACGCAGACTCAGTCTCAACCTTTAAGTCTTTACTGAAGACTTATCTCTTCAGTAGGTCCTATGATTAAGTATAGTCTGGCCCAGGAGTGTGAAGGTGAACGGAAAGGCTGGAGCAACGAACCGCCCTTGCTGTCTCTGCCTTACCGGTTCCCCTCTCTCCACTGGGATTCTCTGCCTCTAACCCTATTACAGGGGCTGAGTCACTGGCTTACTGGTGTTCTTCCATGCCGTCCAAGGAGGGGGTGCGTCACTTGAGTGGGTTGAGTCACTAACGTGGTCTTCCTGTCTGGGTTGGCGCCCCCCCCCCCCCCCCCCCTTGTGTTGTGCCGTGGCGGAGATCTTTGTGGGCTATACTCGGCCTTGTCTTAGGACGGTAAGTTGGTGGTTGGAGACATCCCTCTAGTGGTGTGGGGGCTGTGCTTTGGCAAAGTGGGTGGGGTTATATCCTGCCTGTTTAGCCCTGTCCGGGGGTATCATCAGATGGGGCCACAGTGTCTTCTGATCCCTCCTGTCTCAGCCTCCAGTATTTATGCTGCATTAGTTTATGTGTCGGGGGGCTAGGGTCAGTCTGTTACCTCTGGAGTATTTCTCTTGTCTTATCCGGTGTCCTGTGTGAATTTAAATATGCTCTCTCCAATTCTCTCTTTCTCTCTTTCTTTCTTTCTCTCGGAGGACTACCTGGCATGATGACTCCTTGCTGTCCCCAGTCCACCTGGCCGTGCTGCTGCTCCAGTTTCAACTGTTCTGCCTGCGGCTATGGAACCCTGACCTGTTCACCGGACGTGCTTGTTGCACCCTCGACAACGACTATGATTATTATTATTTGACCATGCTGGTCATTTATGAACATTTTAACATCTTGACCATGTTCTGTTATAATATCCACCCGGCACAGCCAGAAGAGGACTGGCCACCCCTCATAGCCTGGTTCCTCTCTAGGTTTCTCCCTAGGTTTTTGGCCTTTCTAGGGAGTTTTTCCAAGGGAATTTTTCCTAGCCACCGTGCTTCTTTCACATGCTTTGCTTGCTGTTTGGGGTTTTAGGCTGGGTTTCTGTAAAGCACTTTGAGATATCAGCTGATGTACGAAGGGCTATATAAATACATTTGATTTGATTTGATTTGATATACTGCCCAGCAGGGGGCCACCTCCCCTGGTATACTGCCCAGCAGGGGGTCACCTCCCCTGGTATACTGCCCAGCAGGGGGTCACCTCCCCTGGTATACTGCCCAGCAGGGGGTCACCTCCCCTGGTATACTGCCCAGCAGGGGGTCACCTCCCCTGGAATACTGCCCAGCAGGGGGTCACCTCCCCTGGAATACTGCCCAGCAGGGGGTCACCTCCCCTGGAATACTGCCCAGCAGGGGGTCACCTCCCCTGGTATACTGCCCAGCAGGGGGTCACCTCCCCTGGTATACTGCCCAGCAGGGGGTCACCTCCCCTGGAATACTGCCCAGCAGGGGGTCACCTCTGGCTAAGTGGATGACTGACTGACTGGATCACTGGCTAACTGACTGACTGACTAACTGGATCACTGACTGACTGGATCACTGGCTAACTGGATGACTGACTGACTGGATCACTGGCTGACTGGCTGGCTTACTAACTGACTGGCTGACTGGCTGGCTTACTAAGTGACTGGCTGACTGACTGCATCACTGGCTGGCTTACTAAGTGACTGGCTGACTGACTGCATCACTGGCTGACTGGCTGGCTTACTAAGTGACTGGAAAACTGACTGGATGACCGAGAGTAAACAGGCCTGGGGGGGAAGAGAGAGAGAGAGAGAGAGAGAGAGAGAGAGAGAGAGAGAGAGAGAGAGAGAGAGAGAGACCAGATCTTGTGGTTGTAAATAATGTGTGAGTGGACGTTGGGACGGCGCGGGGCAGAGCAGGGCCACAATGTGGGAGAGATGTTTATAGCAGGTGGACAAACACCTGTCACTTTGATGAGACTGATTTATCCTGGGAGACATGTCAGCACATAGCTCTCTCTCCCCCGGCCGACAGACAGACAGACAGACAGACAGACAGACAGACAGACAGACAGACAGACAGACAGACAGACAGACAGACAGACAGACAGACAGACAGACAGACAGACAGACAGACAGACAGACAGACAGACAGACAGGACAGGCTACTACTCTACAAGGCCCATCCAGCACATGACAACCCGTCTGTCACAGCCGATACAGTAAGGGAGAAAATCAGGAAAACCCAGTCGGAACATTCTCAGCAACAGGAGAACATATGCAGGAAATCCAGAATACTCAGACCAAGATTTTGGGAAAACCTGGCAATTTGGGAAAATTCATGGATTTTTTCAACCCTAGTTATGGATGAGACCATGGGTTTCTTCAGGCCAGAGGGGTGAGTGGAGATGGGATCAGGCCAGAGGGGTGAGTGAAGATGGGATCAGGCCAGAGGGGTGAGTGGAGATGGGATCAGGGCACAGGGGTGAGTGGAGATGGGATCAGGGCAGAGGGGTGAGTGGAGATGGGATCAGGGCAGAGGGGTGAGTGGAGATGGGATCAGGGCAGAGGGGTGAGTGGAGATGGGATCAGGGCAGAGGGGTGAGTGGAGATGGGATCAGGCCAGAGGGGTGAGTGAAGATGGGATCAGGCCAGAGGGGTGAGTGGAGATGGGATCAGGGCACAGGGGTGAGTGGAGATGGGATCAGGGCAGAGGGGTGAGTGGAGATGGGATCAGGGCAGAGGGGTGAGTGGAGATGGGATCAGGCCAGAGGGGTGAGTGGAGATGGGATCAGGCCAGAGGGGTGAGTGGAGATGGGATCAGGCCAGAGGGGTGAGAGGAGATGGGATCAGGCCAGAGGGGTGAGTGGAGATGGGATCAGGCCAGAGGGGTGAGTGGAGATGGGATCAGGCCAGAGGGGTGAGTGGAGATGGGATCAGGCCAGAGGGGTGAGTGGAGATGGGATCAGGGCACAGGGGTATTTTACAGGGTGTGTGGTGGAAGACTCTAGCGTGGTTGAACCAGACTGAATGCAGTGATCATCACTGAGTCAATGCAGCATTCCGTTTGGTATGATTTCAACCAGTTCATCTCCCCATAGAGATGTACTAGAGAGCTCATCTCCTATCTTTGCATGGCCTTCTTCTGTGACATTAATTGTGCCCTCTATCCAACTCAATGCGTCGCCCCCCCTTCCCCTCCTCCCTGTGATATACGACCTCCTCCCTAGATGCTGCCTGCAGCTCCCTCCCAGTCAACAGCCAATTAGCACGGGCTCGAGTGAACGCTGATAGCACCAGGGAGCGGTGGGTGCGGCCGCGTGGAAACGAACGACCCCTCTGCTCTCTCAGCGCCAGCGAGCCTCGGAGAATAGCTGAGGATTTACTACCCTGCCACTACCAACACCACCCATCTCACACACACACACACATCCCAGCCTGGCCCTGCAGATGGTAATGTACCACTGACTCACAGCACTGTATTCACATCCATTAGGCAGAACAGGAAAGAAATCTCTCTACATCTCTATGAGTTTATGTTGACTTTCTCCAATTGACAAATAGACTGTCTTTACATGTGGTAAAGTCATCTGTGCAGAAGTGACATCAGAAAGTGGATCTGTCTATGACAACATTTCCACTGTAGCGGTGCGTGTTCATCAGATAGCTAATGTAGGCCTACTCCAAAGGTATCATAGCAACAAGGCGTCCATTTTGGGTTTCAAATCAAAACATACTGTCACTAATATGAAACTATACTGTACATTCACCAAGTCATCTTCTGACAACTCAGCAGCCAGCAGAGGTAGGCGGCGTCCCAAATGAGACCCTATTCCCTATATAATGCACTACTTCTCTGTATGGCCCCTGGTTAAAAGCAGTGCATTATATAGGCAATAGGATGTCATTTGGGATGTGCCCCATTTGTCTTCCTCCTGAGCTGCATCTGGGGAAGTTGACCTCAATTAATACAGACTTCCATTTTAGAAAATGTCCGTGTCCAGGTTTAAAGGTTTCAACGTGGGTATATACGGTCGAAGCTTTAATGGAACGCTGACAGAGGGCCAGTTAGAGAGAGAGGTATATAGAAGCTTTAATGGAACTCTGACAGAGGGCCAGTTAGAGAGAGAGGTATATAGAAGCTTTAATGGAACGCTGACAGAGGGCCAGTTTGAGAGAGAGGTATATAGAAGCTTTAATGGAACTCTGACAGAGGGCCAGTTAGAGAGAGAGGTATATAGAAGCTTTAATGGAACTCTGACAGAGGGCCAGTTAGAGAGAGAGGTATATAGAAGCTTTAATGGAACTCTGACAGAGGGCCAGTTAGAGAGAGAGGTATATAGAAGCTTTAATGGAACTCTGACAGAGGGCCAGTTAGAGAGAGAGGTATATAGAAGCTTTAATGGAACTCTGACAGAGGGCCAGTTAGAGAGAGAGGTATATAGAAGCTTTAATGGAACTCTGACAGAGGGCCAGTTAGAGAGAGAGGTATATAGAAGCTTTAATGGAACTCTGACAGAGGGCCAGTTAGAGAGAGAGGTATATAGAAGCTTTAATGGAACTCTGACAGAGGGCCAGTTAGAGAGAGAGGTATATAGAAGCTTTAATGGAACTCTGACAGAGGGCCAGTTAGAGAGAGAGGTATATAGAAGCTTTAATGGAACGCTGACAGAGGGCCATTTCCCTCAGTAAGCCTGCCCTGCCTGGGGATAGCAGCACATAAATAACACTCTGTTATTCCCCGACAGAAAGCCTCAATGACGCCGGGCGCTGATCTATGACTGAATAATCAGAGCAGAGGAAAAGAGGAAGGACCTGGCTGCTTTATGAAGACTACAGCTCCTCTCCAACGTGGTGTAGATCAAGTCTACCCCCAACCACAAGTACATCAAGTAGAGAGAACATGAAAGGGCTTCCCAATAGGGGGATTCATTGTGGGGCAGTGGCCAGGCTCTCTGGGTGGAACCAGTGTAGGGTTGTACAATTCTGGTAACGTTCTCCAAATTCCCAGGTTTTCCAGAAATCCAAGTCGAGAAGATTCCCGGAATCAACACGGAATAAACAGGACATTTAGAATCCTTCACCCAGGATGTCTGGAAAACCTGGGGATTTGGGGAAAGTTACCCACATTTTTCAAACTGAAACCTGGCTTGGAGGGCAAGGAGGATATTGTTTGTGATACAAGGATTAACACCAGGATGCTTCCAAAATCCTCTCTGAAATGGCGTCTTGCCAAAGACAGATTAAGGAATTCTCCAATCTTTGTTTTTCTTCTCTTTTGTCTTCTCTCTCTCTCTCTCCCCATCATTCCTCAGTGGATGAAACTGTATGTTCGGCTGGTAAAACTTACATTTTATGGTTGCAAGTATTAATTAGTGATATTCTGGTATCATTAGTGCATTTTAGTGCTCTGAAGATTAATATCAAGGTGGCATTTATCTATGAAACATTATATCTTGCTACATTGTGATAAAAGAGCCTGTATATTCTGGGCCTATGGCTGTCCAAAGCTGAAGTGTGCGTGAAGTCCACATCCATTAACAAAATACTTTATTAGCGTCATTAAAGGGAGAGGCAATATTTAGCCTAACTTGCATTTGGCAGCCTAACCTCATATCCTAGTCTACTGCATCTTAGAGAGCTGGGGCCCTGTGTGGCAAACCTCTCAGAGTAGGAGTGCTGATCTAGGATCAGGTCCACTCTGGCCATCTAATTGTGTTCATTGTGACCTAAAAGACAAAAAATGTTCCTAAATCAGCTTTGATGTCCTAGGGGGAAAAGCCAGGGGTTCACAGATGAGGAGATAACCTGCAATACGTCTGGAAATTGTTGTTATTATGATATGCCTGAAATGTCATGACTCAATGTGTAGAACCAAGCAGAGAATATCACAGCTCCATCATACAACCCATGTAATGCTTCCTGAATGTGATGTTAGCTCAGTGCAACTGATCTGATGGCTCTGTTATGACTGCAGAATGGTCCGGTTCAAATGTTCCCTCTGATTTCCAAATGAGACATATGAAAACACCAGCTCCACAGGGCACAGCAGAGCTCATAGTCCCCTCATGGCTCCGTTCCAATGGCAACCTATTCACTATAGGGCTCGGGTCCACAGCTCCACAGGGCACAGCAGAGCTCATAGTCGCCTCATGGCTCCGTTCCAATGGCAACCTATTCACTATAGGGCTCGGGTCCACAGCTCCACAGGGCACAGCAGAGCTCATAGTCCCCTCATGGCTCCGTTCCAAATGGAACCCTATTCACTATATAGTGCACTACGCATAGGGCTCGGGTCAAAAGTAGTGCACTACAATATATAGGGGAAATGGTGCCTTTTGGGACAAGGAGCCCTGGCTCTGCTCCAATATCCATTCTAGCATACTACTTAGAAGGAAGTGAAGCGATGTACTGGACATGCGTTCTAAGTGGTGGCCTCAGAATGTGTGGAAATGGAACATTTAGCTGCATATCTCTCTTGTAACTCCCTGTCTGTTGCACAGCCATATAACCACTCCTCCCTCTTCTCCTTCCTCTCCATATTCACTGTAATATATTCGATAACTAATTATGGTAATTCATGACATCTCCAATTAGCTGTGGGCTTTATCGCCCCGCGGTGCCGTAAAGATCTGGATTTATGTTTGGCTTGAATGTCACCCAGAGGACAGGCAGTGGACTGCTGCTACATCACTCCGTTGAACAAAACACAGACATTTTACTGGTGAGGAGAGAGGGAGGGGGGAGAGAAACAGAGAAAGAGAGAGAAAGAAAGAAATAAAGAGATAAAGAATGAAATAGTGAGAACAGAGGGAGCGAAGAGGTGGGCAGGGGGAGAAGGGTGAGAGCGAGATAGAGGGTAAGAAGAGAAAGAGAGAGGGTAAGAAGAAAGAGAGAGAGCGAGAGGGTAAGGACAGAGAGAGAGGGTAAGAAGAGAGAGGGTAAGAAGAGAGAGATAGAGCTAGAGGGTAAGAAGAGAGAGAAATGGAGGGTAAGAAGAGAGAGAGAGGAGAGATAGAGGGCAAGAAGAGAGAGTGAGAGGAGAGAAAGCCACTGTAGACTATTGAGATGCAGATAGAATAATATGCCTTCCACAACGCAGACTCAGGCCCAGAGGTCAGAGCCCAGATCCTGCCTGCCAAACAGCCCCTCAGAGGGCCATTACCCCCACTGCTGACGGTGGGTCGTCCTCGCCATTTCAATCAGGCACACAGCAGGACTGCCCATCTGCCACACAGGGCTCCTCTGCAGGGCCCCAGTCTCTCAGGTATTATAAAACCAACACAGAACTTCCATGGCCGCTTTGTCTATCTCTTCCTCCCATGTTGTTTCTCTCCTCCTAACTTTATACAGTACAGGTTCACTCAGATCTCTCATCTTTTTAATCAAGCCTTCTCACTTCAACAAGCACAGACCTTTCTACGTCCCAAATGGCAGCCTATTCCCCATATAGTGCACTGTTTTTGACCAGAGCCTTATGGGTAGTGCACTATGTAGAGTAGGGGAATAGGGTGTTATTTGAGACAGATTTTTAATGAAGTCTATTCACTTCAACAGGCACAGACATTCCCCCGTATCAGCCGCAGCGTAGCGGGGCTGTTCCTTAATGATATGGTCCAGTAGCCTAAAGCAGGCCAACTTGGCTCATCAGGAAATTCATTATCCCACTTCTTACACATCTTGAGAAAATACAGACGATTTACCAGTGTGTGAAAAGGCTAAGAGTGGGTTTACACAGGCAGTCCAATTCAGATTGTTTTGGCCAATTATTCACAAAATATCTGATCCTGTTGGTAAAAAAATACAAATGATTGTCAAAAGATCAGAATTTGTCTGCCTGTATAAACGCAGCCTAAATGAATCAGGGGAATCCTAGGACTGGTTTCTCAGAGTAAACCTAATCAAAGACGGAAACGCTATTCCATGGAACATGCTTTTAGTCCAGGGTTGTTCTTAGTTTGAGTCTGGGAAACCAGACAGTTTGTTTCTCTAAATCAATTAAATGAATGTAATGAGGTAGAATACTGTTTATCTTACAGGCAAGCTCACTTTTATAACTATATACACACAAATAACAATACAATACAATCCACATCAAATGCATGCCAGAGTGTAGTCCATAGAGATGATATTACAGTGAGTTGTAATTCATGGTAGTCTCTGTGAAGGAACACAGGTTCGGACATCATCAGTGGGGAAAAGCTTAACCAGTTGAGCTGTTAGAATTACTGCAGACAGGGACTCTGATGCCACCTGGTGGTTGGTTTTTCATACTGCACAGCAGAATACACAGGGTAGAAGTGCCCCCCCAAGCACTGACCTTGGATCAGCTTGCTATCACCCAATCCTGAGCAGGTCATAAGGGGGTAAATGGGAAACTGACCTGAGAGAAGTGTCTAGTAGAGGCAATGTGATCCAACTGTGCATGGAATGGCATGCGAACAAAACAAACGAACAACCAGGAGCAGTATCAAGTATTTATGAAATATGCCTGACCACTAATATACACATGTATTTCTCAGCCAAAGACTCCATAAGCGATTCATTCTAGACAGATCACAATACAAAGACTCCATAAGCGATTCATTCTAGACAGTTCACAATACAAAGACTCCATAAGCGATTCATTCTAGACAGTTCACAATATAAAGACTCTGTATCAAAATGGAAAATGCAGCGATAATAAATGATAAACAAAAGCAGTTCATATTTTTCATTTTGCTACAGACAGTTGGCTTTGCTGCTGAGCTCAGCGTCCCCTTCAGATACGGTCCGTTTCCATGCATCTCACATGGAAGATGATTGAATTTAGATGCCCTGAAACAGAACACAAAAACACTACACATTAGTGTTGCTGGAATAGCCCAACAATTACTTCCCCCATGACTGAGTTGCATGATCAAATACCTACTCAGGCGGGTTTAAATGACATGACTGAGTTGCATGATAAAATACCTACTCAGGCGGGTTTAAATGGCGTACAACTCCATGAGGTACTCTTTAGGAACGATGCCAACAGAGCCCTTCATCTCCCCAATCCACCAACCATAGTTCTGGTACTCCTGGTAGAGGAGAGAACAGAGACAACAGAGTAAACAGAGAGAGAAAGACAACAGAGAGAATAAAGAGTAAACCGAGAGCGAGAGGAGAGAAAACAGAGAGAGAGAAAACAGAGCAAAGTAGAGAGAACAGAGAGCATATTGTATCATTGAATACACTTCATTTGTTGTAAAAAAAAAATGAAAACAGAGGAGATGCATCTTGAGCTAATACACGTTCTTAAGTCTCAGGCACGGTTACACACCACGCTGGAGAACCATCACCAGTCCACACAGATATGAGCCCAGTTAGGCAGCAGAGCAGCGTGTGGCTGATGCCCCATACAGCAGCAGCCTCTCTCCCACCCACTCGCTTCTTTTTTCTCAGTTCCTAGGAGCCTGACCTCACATGAAAGTCTTCCCTGGGGCTGACAGACACTGGGGCTGGAGGGCTGAGAGTTCAAAGACTATCACTCCCATGTAGGGCCCAGAGTTTCTCCTGGTCAGGGTGACACTCCTGGCCTGCTCACATAATACAGAGACTAGTGGATGTTGGTAACGTGTCCATGTTGAGGACTTCAGGTCAGGCATGATGAAGGGCAGTCTGATGATAGAGGTGTATATGCTGCCACGTTAGTGCTGGTCCACGGCAATATTTGCCACATGTAACACCCGTGACCAGAGCTATACCAGTCATATGTAACACCCGTGACCAGAGCTATACCAGTCATATGTAACACCCTGGACCAGAGATATACCAGCCATATGTAACGCCATGGACCAGAGCTATACCAGTCATATGTAACACCCGTGACCAGAGCTATACCAGTCATATGTAACACCCTGGACCAGAGCTATGCCAGACATATGTAACGCCATGGACCAGAGCTATACCAGCCATACGTAACACCCTGGACCAGAGCTATACCAGCCATATGTACCACCCTGGACCAGAGCTATACCAGCCATATGTAACACCCTGGACCAGAGCTATACCAGCCATATGTAACACCCTGGACCAGAGCTATACCTGCCATATGTAACGCCGTGGACCAGAGCTATACCAGCCATATGTAACGCTGTGGACCAGAGCTATACTAGCCATATGTAACACCCTGGACCAGAGCCATATCAGTCATATGTGACACCCTGGACCAGAGCTATACCAGCCATATGTAACACCCTGGACCAGTGTTTATGCCATTATGTGAATGTCACAATAGTCTTATTAATGTGTGACATGGAATTGACATTTGGTCCCAAGCCCCTGGGGGTGATACAGGGTTCTGTGTGTGTTGTAGAGGTCAGCCACACCTCAGTGTGGTGTGGACCAGGACCAGGACCAGCCCAGTGTTGTCTGCTGCTAGGTAAGTCATGGCTGCCTGAGTGAGTGTTGGGGGCTGGAAGCTGGGCCTCAGTCACTAATACACTGGAGGTATATGGGACTTATGAGGAAGGAGGGAGCACAGACCCCACACTGTGACAACATATGAGCACAAACACAAGCACACACACACACACACGTTTTGTGTGCAGCAGGTTACTTTAGGTTAGTTAGCCTGACAACACCCTCTAACAGTCTGGGGGGTCTGGTAGCTGTATTAGGGGTGGGGGCCCACTGTTCGCTCAGGCTATTCCTGGTCTCTGGATAGTGGGAGGGTGTGTGTGTGCAGCCCTTCCTCCTCCTCCTGATGCAGCTGGTCTGTGTGAGCGTCCAGACAGGTTTTATGGTCATTCCCTCCCAGCAGACCACAACCCCCAACACCAAGGTTCCAGGTCAGCTAAAGGCTCTTTCAGTCTGCACACTGAGCCAATGAAAGGACAACTTGATTCCTGCTTCTCTTCAATACAGGGAAAGAAGCAGGATGTGGGCTGTTGTGTTTACATGTTTGTCTACTATGCACATTGGCATTGCACAGCATCTCTGATCATTCACCCTTTCAGGTAGAATTAAAAACGTTGGACATAGAATGATAACAGATGAATAAAAAATAAAAATCATTACAGTAATAAACTGCACTGTTGGTAAAGAAAGGCGGTCAGTCATTTTCAGAAACTGAAGCTGACAGTTCTTATTTCAACCACTAGATGGCAGGCTTGATCATGAATAACAGCACTCTTGTTGAGTCTCAGTAGAAAATCTGTATATTTCTTCCAGCCCTTCAGACTGAACACGAGGAGCTTCCCCATTGACCACTACATTGTATTCTCCACACAAGAGACTGATGTGAAACACTGCAGAGTTCAATTATTTTGGCCAGTGACGCTCCGCAAATACATCCGTCATTAAATCACTAAGAAAGTCAATGGGTGATGGAGGTATAGACGATGTACAGTGGGTTACACAGCCTTCAATTACAACATATTGGAGAGATTATTTAAATGGCTGATTACACATCAACAATGTAACAATGTTTAATCCATTCATGGATTCATATTTTAGGCCAGTCCACACAGTCGCTCTTTAATTCCCCACACCTGGTACACCAACACCCCTCCTACATCTCACCAGCTGACAAGCCTGGGAAACTGGGCTCTCACCACACGACCTCGCCTGGTCTGAATGGAGTGGAGGACGTTTCCTGAGAACACACAACCCCATTAAGGCCATGCCTGGCTAGGTGAGAGGGACACCTAGCCAAGAACACTAAAAACCTTTCCATTGTGACACAACTAATCCCCATCACACAGAGGCCAGAGAGAGAGAGGCTGCATCCTTTAAGGCACCTTATTCCCTACGTAGTACACTGCTTGTCACCAAGCCCTATAGGTCAGTAGTGGCCTATGGGTCCTGGTCAAAAGTAGTGCACTATGTAGGGAATAAGGTGCCATTTGGGACACAGGCAGAGAGAGGGCTCAGATCCAGGCCATCCTCAGCCTGCCTTTCACCAGTTCAGGCTTCGGGCCAGCCGCTGCCAGTAAGGATATGAAATGTCTACTCCTCAGAGGGCCCAGGAATATCTGACCACTTTAGGTGGTCTGTCTGGTGCAGCCATTCATAGAGACCTGTAGAAATACCAGAGAATCTAGTAACACTTGGCATAAGAGGGCATACCAGCTGTCTTGTAAGGAGAAGATAACTAGGTAATATAAATGTTTTAACTCTCATGTTAATGCTTATCACCTGCTTAGGATTGTTAGATCACTATTTCCTATGTCAGGGAACAGGTCAAGCCATTGTGGAAGATATTCATTATTAAATACGTGCATCATGTGAGTCTCCTCTGTATATAGCTCTTCACAACGAGCAGGACCCGCGCCGAGCAGGACCCGCGCCGGGCAGGACCCGCGCCGGGCAGGACCCGCGCCGGGCAGGACCCGCGCCGGGCAGGACCCGCGCCGGGCAGCCTTAAGCCTGTGAAAAGGAGATCATCCTAAACCTCTAGGGACTACTGATGGTCCCTGTCTGGAGGTGAGAGTGAGGATGAGGAGGGTTGGTTCCTCCAGCCCAGACCTACCTTACTGAGGATGTAGATGGAGTCTCCCCGTTTGAAGGACAGTTCATCTGGTTGATCTCCTGTACAGTCCCATATCCCCTGATAGTAGTTCTGGTAGTCTGTGGTCTTATTCACTAGATAGACAGAGAGAGATTATAGGAGAGAGATGGCTCACTCAAAATGTTCCCCAGTCTCTACAGTACATGGGTGGTTATTGTGATGTCATGGTGTGTAACCTACTGAGGTGGTAGAGAGCTAACAAGAGGTCTTCCTCTGACAGAACAATAGACTAGTCATCTCTCCCTCCCTGTCGCCCTCTCTGAGGTGGTAGAGAGCTAACAAGAGGTCTTCCTCTGACAGAACAATAGACTAGTCATCTCTCCCTCCCTGTCGCCCTCTCTGAGGTGGTAGAGAGCTAACAAGAGGTCTTCCTCTGACAGAACAATAGACTAGTCATCTCTCCCTCCCTGTCGCCCTCTCCTCCTTTATGTTCTGTGCCCAGATATCTGACTGATTACTTTCCCCATGTTAGAGATGTACACAATCCCAGCACCAGATCAGGTGTTGCTGATGTGTGCTTATACAGGTTCAGGAGTAATGCTGGGAAAGGTACTGTGTTGTGTACTGGAGCCTCAGAGTGGAATGTGTTGCCTCTGCCCATAAAAACCAGGTCCTCTCTGGGCAGCTTTAAAAATGACATTTGACAGCCCATTTGACTGTACCTTACGATACAACTGCAATGATAGATATTGTTCTTCTGTGTTTTATTATCTTCCTGTCATACGGTGTTCAACCTGTTGGATGTTGCCCATCTGATCTCAAGAGGACCACAGTGGAAATAAGTCCCAGACTCTGTGTTTTCCTCCATGATTTTACTCATGTGCATGGATGGATTTTCAAGATTTATGTGGGCTTGTTTTATTTCTTTTTTATGATCTAATTAATAAACTAAACTTGCTCTGTTTTCTCCTATGAAATGTACAGGGGATTGAGCCTCTGTAGCTTGTATACATGGTAACAACAGTCAGAGTGGAACATTTCTTGTGTGAGTGGTCAAACGTAGCTTTCAGTTTGTTTGTACTGACGTCATGCAAAGGCATGTGGTTTTCTGAAATGCAGAACTAGTAGGATCTAACTGAAATGTGTTTATTTCAAGAACAGTGTGCAACGCCTCTGAGTTGCTTTTTCACAGGGACTTCCTCTCCATGTCATCATGACTTCCCTTTCACAGTGTATCTCAGAAGGCCTTCTCTCTAAACTGGCATCCTCTTCTTGATTCTACAGTGATCTGAACCACTCTGAAGTCTGTGTTTGGTGAGGTTAAAGGATGAGAGGCAGGGGGTGCAGGCAGGTCTCTCTCCACCTACCTGTAGCTGTAGTGGGTGGGGTGGGTTTGCTGTGTGGCGTGGGGGGTTCCACCTTGGGCTTTGGAGGTGTGGGCAAGGGAGGAGTGGACATGTCCTCCTCTGTTGGGAGAGATAAAAAGAGAGAGATAAATCCTAATGAATGACATCACATGAACATGGGGGACCTGATCCTAGATCAGCTCTTCTACTCTGAGACTATGTAAATGGCCCCAGGACAGAGAGAGGGTCAGATGTGGATCTGAATAACATGAGGAATGTAAATGGCCCCAGGACAGAGAGAGGGTCAGATGTGGATCTGAATAACATGAGGAATGTAAATGGCCCCAGGACAGAGAGAGGGTCAGATGTGGGTCTGAATAACATGAGGAATGTAAATGGCCCCAGGACAGAGACAGGGTGAGATGTGGGTCTGAATAACATGAGGAATGTAAATAGCCCCAGGACAGAGAGAGGGTCAGATGTGGGTCTGAATAACATGAGGAATGTAAATGGCCCCAGGACAGAGAGAGGGTGAGATGTGGGTCTGAATAACATGAGGAATGTAAATAGCCCCAGGACAGAGAGAGGGTCAGATGTGGGTCTGAATAACATGAGGAATGTAAATGGCCCCAGGACAGAGAGAGGGTGAGATGTGGGTCTGAATAACATGAGGAATGTAAATAGCCCCAGGACAGAGAGAGGGTCAGATGTGGGTCTGAATAACATGAGGAATGTAAATAGCCCCAGGACAGAGAGAGGGTCAGATGTGGGTCTGAATAACATGAGGAATGTAAATGGCCCCAGGACAGAGAGAGGGTCAGAAGTGGGTCTGAATAACATGAGGAATATAAATAGCCCCAGGACAGAGAGAGGGTGAGATGTGGGTCTGAATAACATGAGGAATGTAAATAGCCCCAGGACAGAGAGAGGGTCAGATGTGGGTCTGAATAACATGAGGAATGTTAATGGCCCCAGGACAGAGAGAGGGTCAGACGTGGGTCTGAATAACATGAGGAATGTAAATGGCCCCAGGACAGAGAGAGGGTGAGATGTGGGTCTGAATAACATGAGGAATGTAAATGGCCCCAGGACAGAGAGAGGGTCAGATGTGGGTCTGAATAACATGAGGAATGTAAATAGCCCCAGGACAGAGACAGGGTGAGATGTGGGTCTGAATAACATGAGGAATGTAAATAGCCCCAGGACAGAGAGAGGGTCAGATGTGGGTCTGAATAACATGAGGAATGTAAATAGCCCCAGGACAGAGAGAGGGTCAGATGTGGGTCTGAATAACATGAGGAATGTAAATGGCCCCAGGACAGAGAGAGGGTCAGATGTGGGTCTGAATAACATGAGGAATGTAAATGGCCCCAGGACAGAGAGAGGGTCAGACGTGGGTCTGAATAACATGAGGAATGTAAATAGCCCCAGGACAGAGAGAGGGTCAGATGTGGGTCTGAATAACATGAGGAATGTAAATAGCCCCAGGACAGAGAGAGGGTCAGAAGTGGGTCTGAATAACATGAGGAATGTAAATAGCCCCAGGACAGAGAGAGGGTCAGATGTGGGTCTGAATAACATGAGGAATGTAAATGGCCCCAGGACAGAGAGAGGGTCAGATGTGGGTCTGAATAACATGAGGAATGTAAATGGCCCCAGGACAGAGAGGGGGTCAGATGTGGATCTGAATAACATGAGGAATGCAAAGCCCCAGCTAGTCAGCCACACCTGTTGTTTAACACGCTTGTAACATACAAGTCACACAAGCTGCAAGAGCAAGGTTGTGTCACAAATGACACCCTATTCCCTTTATAGTGCACTACTTTTGACAGGGTGTGTGTGTGTGTACATACACACACACACAAAGTTTTAAGCGAAAATTGAAAAAAAGGGGCTAATGCTTAAGAGGTTTTAAGCAGCACAAGTTTTCAGCTGTGCTAACATAATTGCAAAAGGGTTTTCTAATGATCAATTAGCCTTTTAAAATGATAAACTTGGATTAGCTAACACAACGTGCCATTGGAACACAGTAAACTGTTACTATGGTGTTGTGAGAGGGATTTAGCCTGGCTGAGGACTGTTACTATGGTGTTGTGAGAGGGATTTAGCCTGGCTGTGGACTGTTACTATGGTGTTGTGAGAGGGATTTACCCTGGCTGAGGACTGTTACTATGGTGTTGTGAGAGGGATTTACCCTGGCTGAGGACTGTTACTATGGTATTGTGAGAGGGATTTACCCTGGCTGAGGACTGTTACTATGGTGTTGTGAGAAGGATTTACCCTGGCTGAGGACAGTTACTATGGTATTGTGAGAGGGATTTACCCTGGCTGAGGACTGTTACTATGGTGTTGTGAGAAGGATTTACCCTGGCTGAGGACAGTTACTATGGTATTGTGAGAGGGATTTACCCTGGCTGAGGACTGTTACTATGGTGTTGTGAGAAGGATTTACCCTGGCTGAGGACAGTTACTATGGTATTGTGAGAGGGATTTACCCTGGCTGAGGACTGTTACTATGGTGTTGTGAGAAGGATTTACCCTGGCTGAGGACAGAGGGAGCAGAGAGAGGAGAAATGTACAGTCAACATCACACCACCCTGCCTGGCTGAGTCCCAAATGGCCTGCTATTCCCTTTATGAGGCACTACTTTTTCATCAGGGTCCATTGGGCTCTGGTCAAGAGTAGTGCACTAGAAAGGGAAAAGGGTACTATTTGGGCCTCCTTACCTATCTATCCCCATAATAAGGATAGTAGTAATAATATTACAGAGCATAGAGGATGTGTGTCAAACAGGAAGCATCCAATCAAACAGTCCTCTAGTTGAACAGGATTCTTGGTTACATTCTCTGACAGAGTACACAGTGTGTGTGTCTGTGTGTGAGAAATGGCAGACCTGGGAGTTCTTCGTAGATGTCATCGTCAATAGGCTCCGCCTCGACAGCGCCAATGTCATCGTACGTCTCTTGATCCTCCTCGTCCAACGGAATGACCCCTGACATGTCTGCAAACACACACAGCCACACACAGCCACACACAGCCACACACAGCCGCACACAGCCGCACACAGCCACACACAGCCACACACAGCCACACACAGCCACACACAGCCACACACAGCCACACACACACAGCCTCAGATTAAATAAGGGAATTAGTCTATACTGGTTACTATAAAATATTCATAAAAGACTTGACATGAAAAGTACATGGGATAAAATATGAGGTCTAATGGCGAGTATTACAAACCTCTCAACACAAAATCTATCTGCTCCACCCATTCCTCTGCCTCTTTCTGAGATGACGCACAGAACTGAGAGAGCGGGGGAGAGAGAGAGGAAATCGACAGTCAGTAGTTGCACCTAAATGAATTAACATAAACAAATAGCACTGTATTTATGCATTAGCTAAACTTTCCTCAAGGAAGGAAAAAAACTAGCTAAGAAAACTGAATATGTATGTGAGAAATACTTTAACAAAACTCTAAATGTGTGTGTTTTGCATCATCATTATGATGTGGTCAGTGGCACTTTGCTTCTTGAAAGTTCAATCTTTTGAAAAATTGACTGCTGACATGCAAAACATTTTGGGACTGTATCAAGAGTGGACTAATAAAAAATAAAATAAAATATATATAGTTTGAGTGGATTTTCCCTTTAAGGCGTAAATCATAGTTCACAGACACCAGATAGTCCGGCGTCCCATTGGGACATAGCTACGAGGCTCTGAGACCACCATCTGCGGGGAACGCACAGTCCGAACACCTCCCCACAATCCCCAACCAACGAGACTCCTGTACGCCTCCTATGTTCATTTCAATGTGTTGACAGTTGGAGAAATTGCTTGAGCTGAGAATTCAAAAAGTATGAAAGCCAAAGGTCCAATATTCTAGAACACTGCTGTGTGGACGTGTACACGTTTTGGACTATGATAGAAGTTTAAAGGGACGGTATACCAGACAGATAAATCTTAGTCTTGGACTAAAAAGCTATTTCAATGAGATTCTATATATTCTCCAGGACTAGGGTGAATCTGTGTCCGGGAAACCGTCCTATAACGGTTGCAGAAATGTTACATGGACAGACTGCAATGATTAGCGTATGGTATGCCCCAAAGTGTCATCAAGAGACTAGCTCTCTCACCTGATATACTCGCTTGTCAGAGGAAGAAATTTCAAAGCAGCAATCTTTCTTGGAATCTTTTCGCAGGGTGTTATTCATCTTGACACTGTAGCCATCAATTGCAAACTCGCCCTTCTGCTGCTTGTCTGTCAGAGGAGAGAGAGAAACACAACTACTACAACAACTCATGATTACTAGAGTAACATCACTGTTTGGCTAGAAATTCTATATATTCAATTCAAATTAAAAACTATGAAAAGATCAAATATACATTCCCAAACACAAACTACAGTTGTCTGGGAAGTCATGAATGTTCAATACCTTTCTCACTGCCGTAGTAGTAGAACATCTGGTTGAATACCTTTCTCACTACCGTAGTATCAGAATATCTGGTTGAATACCTTTCTCACTACTGTAGTAGAAGAATATCTGGTTGAATACCTTTCTCACTACCATAGTATTAGAATGTCTGGTTCAATACTTTTCTCACTACCGTAGTAGTAGAATATCTGGTTGAATACCTTTCTCACTACCGTAGTAGTAGAATATCTGGTTGAATACCTTTCTCACTACTGTAGAAGAAGAATATCTGGTTGAATACCTTTCTCACTACTGTAGTAGTAGTAGTAGTAGTATGTGTGGTTGAATACCTTTCTCACTACTGTAGTAGTAGTATGTGTGGTTGAATACCTTTCTCACTACTGTAGTAGTAGAATGTCTGGTTGAATACCTTTCTCACTACCGTAGTAGTAGTATGTGTGGTTGAATACCTTTCTCACTACTGTAGTAGTAGTAGTAGTATGTGTGGTTGAATACCTTTCTCGCTGCCATAGTAGTAGAATGTCAGGTTGAATACCTTTCTCACTACCGTAGTAGTAGTATGTGTGGTTGAATACCTTTCTCACTACCGTAGTAGAAGAATGTCTGGTTGAATACCTTTCTCACTGCCATAGTAGTAGAATATCTGGTTGAATACCTTTCTCACTACTGTAGTAGTAGTAGTAGTAGTAGTATGTGTGGTTGAATACCTTTCTCACTACCGTAGTAGTAGAATATCTGGTTGAATACCTTTCTCACTACTGTAGTAGAAGAATATCTGGTTGAATACCTTTCTCACTACCATAGTATTAGAATGTCTGGTTCAATACTTTTCTCACTACCGTAGTAGTAGAATATCTGGTTGAATACCTTTCTCACTACCGTAGTAGTAGAATATCTGGTTGAATACCTTTCTCACTACTGTAGAAGAAGAATATCTGGTTGAATACCTTTCTCACTACTGTAGTAGTAGTAGTATGTGTGGTTGAATACCTTTCTCACTACTGTAGTAGTAGTATGTGTGGTTGAATACCTTTCTCACTACTGTAGTAGTAGAATGTCTGGTTGAATAC
>NC_138292.1:9772500-10020000 GCF_965601325.2 Salmo salar
TGTGTCCAAACGTTTGACTGGTACAGTATGTATGTATGTAGATTGTATCAGAGTCTGGGTCCATTCCATTTCAATTCAATTCAGTCAATTCAGGACATAAACTGAAATTCTAGCTCATTCCAATGTTTTCTTACAGAGAACCATGAATTGGAATTTTAGTTATTTGAATCCAACTCTGGTCTACACCCTCATGCTGACCCTGGTCTACACCCTTGTGCTGACCCTGGTCTACACCCAAGTGTTGACCCTGGTCTAGACCCAAGTGTTTGTGACATACCTTCACAGGTCTCATCCTCCTTATCTGTGCGTTCTGAATGCAGTGACCCTCCATCATTGTTGCTGTCCTCCACTTCATCCTCTTCTGAGTCCTCTGCATCTCCTGGTTCATAACGGTAGTTGTTGATGTATTACAGTAAGACCCATGCACGTCCCAAATGGACACCTATTCTCTACAAAACACTCAAACTGGACAGTTGTATCATTCAAGTTCATTCATTCATTCAGGTCTTCATTCAAAGACTCAATCATGGACACTCTTACTGACAGTTGTGGCTGCTTTGTGTGATGTATTATTGTCTCTACCTTTTTGCCCTTTGTGCTTTTGTCTGTGCCCAATAATGTTTGTACCATGTTTTGTGCTACTACCATGTTGTGTTGCTACCATGCTGTATTGTCATGTGTTGCTGCCTTGCTATGTTGTCGTCTTAGGTCTATCCTTACGTAGTGTTGTCTCTCTTGTCGTGATGCATGTTTTGTACTATATTTATATGTTATTTATTTGTAATCCCAGCCCCATCCCCGCAGGAGGCCTTTTGGTAGGCCGTCATTGTAAATAAGAATTTGTTCTCAACTGACTTGCCTAGTTAAATAATGGTTACATAAATACAATTAAAAAATAGAGCACTACATTTGACCAGGGCACATAGGGGGGTGGTATAATTTGTGGAACGTTCCAACAGGATTCTCTTCCAAAAACTTTGTAAATAACAAAGTTGCCAACAAACAACGCATATAAAGTTGTATAGAGGCAGAATAAGATACCTGGTAGGGAGTGGGCTATTTCATTAAGTTTTTCCCTCACCAGGTTTATTCCCGAAAAATGTCTGTCCTCACTCTGGTAGCCTATGGACAAACATTAAAAATAAGCTATGTGGTGAGTTGATGCCTATTCGGCAGCTAGTTAGCTAGGTGACTTGATCATGCTACTTTACATGCATTGTTTGTTGACAACCTTGTACTTTACAACGTTTTTGGAACGGATTCCTGTTGGAACGTTCCACAAAGTATACCCACCCGGAATAGGGTGCCTTTGTTTTTAACACATTAACATCAAGCACACTGAGTAAAAACATACGTTTCTCATTGAACTCTTGAGGGTATCTGTAAGACATAAGAAGGAAGAAGGAAACGATAGATCACCATAACACAACTGAAAAACAGCTATAGACAGAGTTATATTATTGAACTAACGAGCTGTTGCAAAACCACAAAGTATTCATAATATATAAAAGGTTCTGCTGGAGTCTATACATACCCAGATTTGACCTCTTTGATCCGCTTTATGAAGGCTTCTCTTTTCTCCTTTGCCTTCTTACTCAAATTCTCTCCTTTCAGACCATCGAAGAGGAAATCTTCAAGATCTTAAATGGGGAAGAAATGTGTAGGCATCAAAGTTTGAGGTCATGTGATCAAAATAATCAACCAGAATGATGCAGCCCATTCTCAAATATTTAATAGAGTACTCAACTATACTCTAAATATTAAAAATAATTCCCGGTTTTTAGGATACATTTCTAACTTTTACACATGAAAAAAAACGGTCCGTTTTTATCCAACCTTTACACATGAAAATAGTCCTTTTTTGTTTTGGTATAATTGCTTTGGAGCGATAACCAAACACTTCGGATGCAAACGTGTGTACAATAGGTTGCTTGCCTACTCATTTCAATACTGCCAACTAATACAGGAATCATATTAGTTACAACTCAAGGGTGCACCTGTTTGTTTGTGCCAATCGTCTCTACGGTGGGAAGACCTCTACCATCCATATTGCAGTGAAACAGACACGTACTTCCTCTTTTTCAAAACACTTAAAATGTTTTTGGAAAACTTTACGTTTGATAACGATAGGATAGAAATCCATTACACTAACAAGTCGATTAATAATATATATTATAAATACCTGAAATAAGCGTCGTTAACTCCTCCGGAATTGACCGCATAGCGTTACAAAGTAAAAAATCCAGCAAGGGTAGACTGAGAAACTCAGTTAATACGGAAGCTCTGGTGGGCTGAGAGATACGGAAGTTACAGTATAAATTCACTAATCAATACAATGACCACTGGCTACAGTGCAGTGACACTATTCAAATATAGCCACGGGCCGTGTCCTTCCTTTCTTGATCCACCTGCACCGCCATCGCGTTTAACCTGCCCACGCGGTACCTGCACCCAAATAGTACTTCATAGAATGCGTTTTTCACACTAAACAAAAATATAAACGCAGAGGGACACATCCGAGGTGAGGATTTACACATTTACTCCGGTGAACACCTGTGTCAAGGCTGGGGTCCGCCCCTATAAATAGACCCCATGGCCGCGACACAGACGTTCTCTTTCATTTTCTCGACGGACGTCCGTATGGTTTAAGGTACAAACTTTCTGAAGTTCGCTTGGTAAGTGTAATATCTTGCGTGGAAGTATACTCACTGGCTGTTTGCAGCCTGGGGGGGCTCTGTTGAGTACTCCACTAGCTGTGCGCGGTTGATCTATATCTTCCGCCCGTGGTTTGTCGTGCTTTTAGAGTTACACTATGACTCTGTGTGCATCCATTAATATATTGGTGGCTCTTGCTGCCACAGACTGTATTTACCTCACACATATTGCTGACTGGCTTGTTCTGTGTGTGTTGTGAATTGCTTTAATTACCCTGCAGTTTTTTTTCCTTCTTTCCCTTGTAGAATGTAAGAGTATCGTGGTGGGCTTCCACTACTTTGAGACATTGACTTTGGAGTTCCTTAATGGCGTTACTCCATATGGTGCTGTTTTGTTTTCTGCTTGGATATTAAACTGGCTAGGTAATATTACAGTTGGCGTAAAAAACAAAACAACCCATAAATCAAATCCATTACCTGGTTGCAGTTTTTTTGTCTGCCTGTTTTTCCCACATGGGTCTTCCCCGTTTTCTGCAGAGGTACTGGGTAATTTATCCCTCCCCCGTTCCTATTCCTCCAAGCGGGTCAGGACATAGCTCTCCCAGGGCATCGGACCCCTGCTCCATGGCCTTGTTGGTTTGGCTGAGCTTATGGCTTCCCTTTGTGACAGGTGTGATGGTGACATCCCCTCTGGAGATCTGCATACCTTGTGTATGCACTGCCGGGTTCGAGCCACACGGAGAGGGCAGTGGAGTGCCCTACTGGATGCCTGTTTTGTGTGGTGTTCTCAGAACACCTGTGCCTGTTGTGATTGGAGGCCATGCGCGAGTGGGTCGGCCAGGCTCGGGCTCAGGCTGGGGACGAGCTCCCTTCCTCAGGAGTGGTGCGCCAGCGAACCGTTAGTCCCTCTACTAGGCCCAGTACCCCTCCCAGGAAGTGTGGCTGGAGCCAGGCAGAGCCCATCTGCTGCCAGTCCTGGACGGGGGCAGTCAGACCGCTGCGACCACCTTGAACGGAGGGCGCATGCCCTGCGTCAGGAGGTTGATAGCTTCGATGGCAACGACAGCTGTTCCCTGTTGGCCAGTGATAGGCTGTTCCTGGGGGACGATGCTGGCACTGTTCACCACCGAGGCTGACAGGCCATCAGAAGCCGGCAGTGGGGTTTCATTGCCGCCAGCGACTCGAAAGGCTATGAGGGGCCTACTCACTTAGGTAGCCACTGCACTGGACATCAAACTGGTGGACAGTGATTACTGCATCTGTCCCAATCGCTGCTGAGTTCTGCGAGGCCTTGCAGGAGAGCTGGGCACCTGCCATGGTCCTCCCGGACCGGGAGATTATAGGGCGGAACCCGCGACTGAAGCCAGGACCCCCCCCAGAGTCTTTGATGAGGACTTGAAAACCACATATGGGTCCCTCTGCTCTCTTGGCCGCGTTGGTAATGCTGCTGCAGGCCTACCTGCAGGAAGGCACAGAGGAGCTCCTCCGGGAAGTGATGGAGGTGTCTCGCCTGCTTTCCCTGCTCCAGAGGGATGTGGCCCACTCCCAACGGACGCAGGTGGTTACATCCCGGCTCCATCTCTGGCTGGCCCAATCCCGTCTGCCAGCTGCTCTCCCCATCACCCCAGGGCTGACTTTTGGCCCAGGGGTTAATGACATTCTGGAGCAGACCGATGAGATTCGTAGGGACCGGGAGACCCTGAGACGGTTCATGCCACCTCCTCAGGCTCCGGGTTCAAGGCAGACGGACCGTCGCCACCCACCTGAACTGAACAACGGTGGGGTCCCTTTCCTGCCCCATCGCCTCGTGCTGAGGGACGACAGCGGGCAAGGGCACAGTGTGCGGTGGAGCAACAACCTGTCAACCGTCACCGCCATAGGGACGTGCCTGGGGGACCCAGGTGCTCGGGGCGCCAGAGGAGAGGCAGGTCCCCTGACACCCTTCCCCGGCCGCCTCTCCCGGTCTCAAAGGGCAAGGTGGGAGGAGTGTGTGGAGTCCCCATGGGTGTTGTCTACAATGCTTCAGGGGTACCGACTCCAATTCCAGTTGCCGGCCCCCGTCCTTCAGGGGCCTTCATGTCACCACGGTGGCCGACCCCCTCCCCCCCCCCTCCCCGAAGACGAGAACCCTTTGGCTGGAGATCTCCTCACTCCTGGACAAAGGTGCCATCCGCAGGATCGAGACATCAGAACGGCTAGGTGGGTTCTACTCCACTTATTTTGTGGTCCCAAAAAGAGACGGAGGGTTTCGACCGATTCTGAACCTTCGCAACCTTAATGGGTACTTGAAAGTACTGAGGTTCCCGCTTGTGCCAGGCTGTGTCCAGGGACCAATGGTTTGTGACGCTGGACCTGAGGAATGCGAAATCATGGTTCTTCCCTTCAGCCTCTCCTTGGCACCCCGCACTTTCACAAAGTGCATGGATGCTGTCCTGGCACCTCTCACGTTCCGAGGATTGATGATCCTCAATTACCTGGATGATTGGCTGATTTGTACCCCGACCAGGACCCAGGTCCTGTCAGAGACATGCTCCTGTAAACAACAAGAAGAGTCATCTGACGCCCACCCAGAGGGTGGCCTTCATTGGCGTGTAACTGGACTCAGTCCTCATGACAGCACACTTGCCCACCAGAAGGGTTCAGGCGACCTTGCCTCGACCACTCTCGGCAGGGGCGGGTGGTATCCGCCCTAACCTGCCAACGCCTGTTGGGATTGCTGACGTCGGCCTCGTTGTTGATTCCCCTGGGCCTGCTCCATCTCCGGCCTCTTCAACGGTGGTTCAACTCCCACCGGCTGCAACCGGAGTGCCACAGTCACCACCAGCTGCGGGTGACGGCATAGTGCCTCAGGGCATTGTTGAGGTGGAGCTGTCACTCCTTTCTCTCAGGTGGGGTGGAGATGCTGATGATGTGCCACCAGGAGCTGGTCAGCACAGACGCCTCACAGATCAGCTGGGGGTGACCAAGGGCAGGTCGGCCAGTTGCTGTTGGCTACCCCCTTAAAGTGGCAGGCACATCAATACACTAGAGCTCCGAGCTGTACTGCTGGCCCTGCAGTCTTTCCTTCCACATCTGAAAGGAAGACATATCCTGGTGAGAATGAACAACACCACAGTGGTGGCTTACATCAATGTATTGAGGTCCTACCGCCTCCATTTTATGGAACGGGACCTCCTCTGGGGTCAGGGACATCAAGCGTCTCTACTTGCACGTACCTGACATCCTGAATGTGGGCCCGCCACTTTGGGACTGGAGTCTACCCCCCCCCCCCCACATTGCCCCCTGCGGTACTCCATGTCAGAGCCACCAGGGCCTCTGGGCTTGGATGCTCTGGCTCATGATTGGCCAGGGCTGGAGTTTTAAGCATTCCCCCCTTTTCCCCTGATCCAGGCTGTGCTGGACAGGACCAGGATGGCAGAGCATCGTCTGCTTCTGGTAGCCCCATAGTAGCCCAGATGACACTGGTCCAGCCTTCTCCTATCCCTGTTGTCTGGGACACCTTGGCAACTTCCCCTGAGACCGGACCTGCTGTCTGAGGCTGGGGGTAGTCTGTGGCATCTGAGGCCGCACCTCCTTCGCACCAGTGTCCATGTTGGGACTACAGGATAATGAACACCATGCAGAGCACAAGGGCACCGGCTACAACCGCGGCATACCAGTTGCGCTGGTGGTTGTTCTGCTCTTGGTGCACTGGTATTGAGGTTGTGCCCGAGTCATGCGGGGTGCAGTATGGCCTCCAATACCTGCAGTCTCGCTTGGATGAGGGCTTGGCAGCCTCTACACTGAGAGGGTATTTGGCTGCTATATCTGCCTGCCATGTGGGGTGGATGGACAGGCCAGTGGGGCACCATCCCTTGGTCTCCAGGTTTATGAAGGGGATTCGTTGCCTGCGTCCAGCTAGGACCCGCTCAATGGCGAGCTGGGCTCTGGATGTGGTCTTGGCAGCATTGGCAAAGCCGCCTTTCGAACCATTGGAATCTGCCTTCCTGAAACACCTCTCTATGAAGGTGGCTTTCTTGGTAGCGATTACTTCCATGAAGAGGGTGCGTGAGCTCCATGCTCTTTCAATAAGTTCTGAGTGCTACCGAATGGACCGCCTCAACCCTTCATTCCTCCTGAAGGTTCTGTCAGACAGGCATGACAACAGCCCTTTTATCCTGACTGCTTATGACCCCCCATCAGTGGCGGGGGAGTCTGGGCCTCCCTCTGGCATGCTGTGCCCTGTGAATGTACTGGCTGCCTATGTAGAGCGGACACAGTCAGTGAGAACAACAAACCAGCTCTTTGTCTGCTATGGTGAGAGCGTCCTTGGGGCTGGGCTATCAAAGCAGAGGCTCTCTCACTGGATTGTGGACACGATTTACGATAGCATTCCTCTTGCACCTTTGCTAGGTACTATTGGGTAAATGTGGCACCTCCCTCTGTGGTTGGTTCAGCGGTCCTGGGCATCGCCTCCCCTTCCGGGGACTGTGCCGGGTCCCCCCCCCCCCCCCCCTTCCACATTGACGGCCCCTGCATCTCGGTCCCGTGCTGGGACATCGCCGCTGGCTGGCCAGGTCCCTCTAGTACCGACTAAATCTGGTACGGGTATACCAATATATTGGAGTGATCCAATATAGTGAAACATAATGAAGGTTACGTATGTAACCATGGTTATGTGAGCTATATGGATCACTCCAATCCTCTACGGTGCTAGAGGTGCCTCCAAAAATGATGTGGAGAAGGTGTTGGGCTGTGGGGTCTATATATGGGGGGGAGCTGTGACACAGGCGTAAGTCTGTAAATCCTCACCTCGGTTGTATCCCTCCGCCGCGGAGTGAGACCAATATATTGGAGTGATCCATATAGCTCACATAACCATGGTTACACACGTAACCTTCATTCCCATGTTTCATGAGCTGAAATGAAAGATCCCTGAAATGTTCCATATGCACAAAAAGCTTATTTCTCTAAAATGTTGTGCACACATTTGTTTACATCCCTGTTAATTACCATTTCTCCTTTGCCAAGATAATCCATCCACCTGACGTGTGGCATATCAAGAAGCTGATTTAAACAGCATGATCATTACACATATGCACCTTGTGCTCGGGACAATAAAAGGCCACTCTAAAATGTGCAGTTTTGTTACACAACACAATGCTACAGATGTCTCAGGTTTTGAGGGAGCGTGCAATTGGAATGCTGACTGCAGGAATGTTCACTAGAGCTGTTGCCAGAGAATGTAATGTTAATTTCTCTATCATAAACCGCCTCCAATGTCGTTTGACAGGATTTGGCAGTACGTCCAACCAGCCTCACAACCGCAGACCACGTGTAACCACGCCAACCCAGGACCTCCACATCCGGCTTCTTCACCTGCGGGATCGTCTGAGACCAGCTCCCTGGACAGCTGATCAAACTGTGGGTTTGCACAACCGGAGAATTTCTGCACAAACTGTCAGAATCGGTATCAGGGAAGCTAATCTGAATGCTCGTTGTCCTCACCAGGGTCTTGACCTGACTGCAGTTCGGCGTCCTGACTTCAGTGAGCAAATGCTCACCTTCGATGGCCACTGGCACGCTGGAGAAGTGTGCTCTTCACGAATGAATCCTGGTTTCAACTGTGCCGGGCAGATGGCAAACCGCGTGTATGGCTTCGTGTGGGCGAGCGTTTTGCTGATCTTGTTGTGAACAGAATGCCCCATGGTGCCGGTGCGGTTATGGTATGGGCAGGCATAAGCCACAGACAATGAAACGCGATTGCATTTTATCAATGGCAATTTGAATGCACAGAGGTGCTGTGAAAAGATCCTGAGGCCCGTTGCCGTGCCATTCATCCGCCGCCATCACTATGTTTCAGCATGATAATGCACGGCCTCATTTCTCAAGGATCTGTACACAATTCCTGGAAGCTGTAAATGTCCCAGTTCTTCTATGGCCTGCCTACTCACCAGACATGTCACCCATTGTAAATGTTTTTGATGCTCTGGATCAACGTGTACGACAGCGGGTTCTAGATCCCGCCAATATCCAGCAACTTCGCACAGCCATTGGAGAGGAGTGGGACAACATTCCACAATCAACAGCCTGTGAGATAGCAAAAGCTCAGGTTGCCCAGGCCGGCGGAGATACAATCTTCGGCAAAATCATTCGCAAGGAGATTCCTGCAAAAATATTATTTGAAGATATGTGTGAAGGAGATGTCGCCCTGCATCAGGCAAATGGTGGTCACACCAGATACTGACTGGTTTTCTGATCCTCACCCATACTTATTATTTAAGGTATCTGTGACCAACAGATGCATATCTGTATTCCCAGTCATGTGAAATCCATAGATTATGGCCTATTGAATTTTTCAATTGACTGATTTCCTTAAATGAACTGTAACTCGGTAACATCTTTGAACCTGTTCCATGTTGCATTTTATATTTTTGTTCAGTGTAGTTTAGTTGCCTCCTCTCTGGTTTATTTACGTGACCCTGTCACGCCACGGTTTTAAGAAACAATTATGTGAATTATGGTAGGCAACCTATAATTAACGTACAGATTATTTCTCTGTTCATATCTTAAATGTAATGTGGTATTTGTAGTTAACACAGATGGCAAATGTCAGTTTTATTGAATCAGACTTGATCTCTTCCAATCAGGAGCATAGGCCCTAGAGCTGCTCTGAGTGTGTTGCTGGACAACAGATCTGTGGTGGCAGATCGTACCACACATCAATGAATCCCACATATTACAGCTTCATAGATAATATCTCCCTCCCAAATGGCACCCTATTCCTTATATAGTGCACTACTTTTTACTGGGGCCCAAAGTAGTGCACTATATAGGGAATAGGGTGCCATTTGGGACCAAGCCCATGTAGGTGTGATAAGAATTCCTTGGATGGATGCCTGGTTGGTGCCAATGTAAACTGTTATTATGCAAGCACGGAGCCCTCTCTAAGAAAACAACTTGTACTCCTGTTGTGTGTTTAGGGAAGAGTTCTGGGCATCATCAGTCAGTGTCAGTCTGTTGGGGAAGTTTGGGGCCAGGGCAGGGTTGGGTGTCATTCAACTACCAGACACTGCACTCAAACGTGGTTACTAAACCCACATGTTTTATGAGGGATCTCAGACTCAACTGGGTGTTAATTTCTCTGTCCTGTCCAAGTCTGTGTATAGCAAAATGTACTGTCCAATCAATTCCGTGTACAGTACTGTCTGTCATCCATTGTGAGTCAGTCTGGAGTTTGTGTGTGTTACGTCTCAACTTGCCCTATGTGGGAGACAGTTGGGGCATGATGATGATCTCTACAATACATGTTCAGGGAAGCATAGTACTCGTGTCCTCGTCTGTCTCTAAAACAGCCTATACTCCTGTATCTCCTGTACTGTAGCCTACAAGGCAGGGGTTATTGTCACCATTCTATGAAGCTTGTTTTATACATGTTTTTAACCTTGTGTCAAACAGTGCCACCCAATTGTTGTTCTAAGCCTTTGAGCTAGCCATAGCTTTCAGACAGTTTAGAAAGTGAGACAGGCAGTGATGACTAAACCTATCCACCTGTCACCCCACCTTTTTTGGCTGCTTCTGAAATGGCACCCTATTCCATATGTAGGGAACTACTTTTGACCAGAGCCCTAGGAAACCTCCCCTTTCCTTGGCTCAGGAGGAGCCAGGAGCAGTCAGACTCAGGATGGGTATGGGAAAGTGGCTGTCTCTGTCTCTGACCTCTGATGTCACCAGGACCTCTAGGGTTGCAAAGTTCCGTAACTTTCCCAAAAGGTTTTCCAGAAATTGTGGTTTTAGGATTTCTTGCATTTTCCTTTCTGATTACGGGAACCTACCAACCATGATTTCTGGAAAACCTGGGAACTTCTGGAAAGTTCCTGGAATTTTGTGACCCTACCAGTATACTCCTGAGATGAGTATACAATTCCTCTCCTGTCTGTCCTGCCTTCCATGGTAGTGTGAAACCATGTACTCAAGCATGAAACACAGGTGGAGTGCTTACTGAATGAATATAACTAGTCCTACTGGACGTGGGCCAGTATTCAGAATGAGAGCTGACTTAGGATCAGTTTCGCCTATTTGTTTTTTAACCTTTATTTAACTAGGCAAGTCGGTTAAAAACATATACTTATTTACAATGACGGCCTAACCCGGACAATGCTGGACCAATTGTGCGCCGCCCTATGGGACTCCCAATCACGGCCGGTTGTGATACAGCCTGTAATCGAACCAGGGCCTGTAGTGACGCCTCTAGCACTGAGATTCAGTGCCTGCTGCGCCACTCGGGAGCCCAAAATAATGAATGGAGAGGAGAATCTGATTAAGTCAGCACTCCTACTCTGAAACACTGTGAATACGGGCCCTGCTAAACAATAGAACTTAGTCTCATTACTCACCATTCACAATATCCTTTTTAATGTAAGAATGTACCAATATTCAAACATCCTCCTTTCCTGTTGACCTTTACCTGAGCAGCAGATAGGATCACACTGTTGACCCCCAGCTGACCTGCCAGGGGTTCCGTCCTGTGTGGTGAGGGAGATGAGAGGTGGCCTGACCTTTGACCTCTTCGGGGAGAGAGCTGGACGGTGTCGGATCTCCTCTCCCACAATGCACTACACTCGCTGCTCACTGTGTTTTTCATCTGGTTTCAGGTCCTGAATTAGGTCAGTTAACAATGTTTTACCTTCTGACATTGGTTGATTGGCACCAGAGAAGGAATGTACGTATGTGGGTTCGCATGTGTCAACAACAGCATTTTAGTGAAAAGACAATACTTAAATTTGGATGCAAAATGGAGGACAAAAAGTATATGGCAGGGCTACGCCAGCTGGCAGACAGCTTCCAGGTAACCCTACATCAGCCCTGGGTTCATAGAGTATTTGTTTTTTTTCAAACACTTTGCCAGATGGGCAAGGTTTACACTTCTGGGACTATACCATTGGTTCCATTGAGCCAGAGAAGCACTTTGAAAGAAAAACAAATTCTACTTGAACCCAGGTCCATCTACAATGTTGTTACTACAGTTATTACTGTGCAGGTACATAGGCATGAGGGCAACTTGAAGGTAAAGTGCTACTGTGAGTTGGGGAGCACACAGTCAGGTCTTGATCCAAGCTCTGTTGATTGTTCCTCAGACTGACTTTCATTGGCCCTGCAGGGGCATTGGGCTGAGGTTTCAGAGGTGTTACATTTACAGTTTGTTTCAAGTCAAAAGCAAAGCTTGAAAGTGACCAACTGCCTCCTCGGCTTACAGGGATTAACCTACTCCGGTGGTGTTTTGAAACAGCTCAGGATTGTTTTACCATTTAACTTCAAATCTCTCCTGTCACAACTCACATAATGATAGTTCACCACCTGTGTCCCCCTTCAGTGTTGTGGACAAACTAATGATGGAGTTGTGGACAGACAGGACTGGGGTACAGTAGTACATCACAGTGGAGTTGACATGAGCTAAACTATGAATAATCACATGAGATATAGGTCCCTGGTAAAAAACTGTGGTACACTAGATACACTGTAAACTCTCTGGCATTTTTACCTCAAATACTTAGTAAGTTGTACTCAAAGTCAATGACTAGTCATTATTACTTAAAATATTGATGTGGTACTGACTCAACTAAATATTTGTAAGATATGATAACAAATTAACATTTTTACCAGCATACTCTACTGCAGCTGGATTTTTTGGAATAGTTTTTTATATTTGTGTTTTTGAATGTACATTTAGTAATTTGTGTATCATAACATTTACAAAAAAAATCAAAGATAAATCATTGTTTTCTAAACTAATCCAATCATTGGATTTTTGCACCCCTTACTGAAATTGTTGTTCCAGTTTAAATGGCTTAGGTTTCCTCCCACTGTTCTTAACCCTGGCAGTTATTATGAATGTAGGTTGCAAGTGAATACACATTTCAACTGTTGGATAGCCTAATGCTGGCTAGATTCCAATAGGAGTTACACATCACTTTGCAAGCCAGTATAATGTGATTTACAGTAAGGGTTGCAAAATTCTGGTGAATTTCCCAGGTTTCCAGAAATCCTGGTTGGTAGATTACTGGAAAAATGTAGGGAATTTTACAACCCTACTTGCAGGCCTGATGTGGCCTGTAAACTATGAGTTTCAGGCCACTGTATTAGGCCTTATTATATATGTAATGGTTCAATTATAATTTTCCCCTAAGAACACACTTGGTGAATGCCCCCGAACTGAAACTGAACGAATTCTACAACGATGTCTCTGTCACTAACAAATACAGTCATGGGTGGTAACTCTACAATTCAGTCGAAAAGGCGAGGCACACTGAGACATTACTGGAGGCGTGGCTTAATGGTGGCGTTAAATTTAAGTATACCTTACTCAAAATAAATGCATTTTTATTACTCATAGGAAGGTAGTACTGCTCACTTCAGCTATTTAAGTTTTTAGGTAATCGTTTCCTCAAAATGTTTGAGTAGACAGAATTTATCCGGTTTTACAGTGTAGGGAATAAGTTGCTATTTGGGAAAGGAATAATGCCCTTTTTGGGTGAGATTCAATGGATTCATAGACTACAATTTTCGATTTTACTCTCAATAATGCATATGTAGTTTAAAATGACCTACTACAGATTGTATGGCAGAAGGCTACAGGCTATTAGGCTACATTTATAGTCCATCCCCGACCAAATGTTTTCTCTTAACAACATTTTTCTTTCACATTTGTTCAATATAATCCTACATTAAAGAACGGAATTTGTCGTAAATTTTGTTTTTTTTAAACAATTGATTTGCATACTATTGTTTGAAAGAGAGCTAATAACTAGCTTCGGACAGCATGCTGGCCGTTCGATGGTGTTGTGGTAGAAAATGGCGGTGGTCTGACGGTATCCCCCTCTCCGCAGGCCCACTGAAAGAAACACGCTCTAGTCTAGCGTAGCCTAGCACACTGCCATTGTTAGTGCGGCTGATGGTGTGATACAGGGCCTAATCATTGTGAAAGAAAATACAGTCTTTTGTACCCTTAATTGGATATCCCTATCTTATATTTTATTCACTAGGCCTATACCGATTTGTAGAGGAACTATCAGGTTTAGAGCATCCTGTCCATTGACATGGTCGACTAGGTTAGGATTACAGCATGTCGTATTGTAATCAACGAATTGTGTTAAAATATTCAACCAAAATAGTCTGACAAGTGATCATAATACGTTTCCATATATTAAATATAATCATAATAAACAGTGCCATGGATTTAATTTACCCGTTCAGCACGTGCACATTATTCATAGTCTATTTAGTATAATATTATAATATGTTAATTGCAAACATATAGCCTAGTCAATTAACAGATTGGGTTTAGTTTGGAAATAATAACCACGTTGTCGACACTAATTGTTTAGTTTCAATACTGTAAAAAATAAAGATTTAAAGAGGCAAAAAGCATGAATCTCTTTCAACAGCGGGTTGAATTACGTAGTGTGAAGTAGTCGGCTATACTCCCCCCCCCCCCCCCCCCCCCCCCCTCCTCCCCAAGATGTAAGTTTTATAGGCTATAAAATGTAATTGTAGAACGTCAACAAAGTTACAGCTTTTGGCCGAGGACTCCCGGTATCCCCAATAGGAAGATTGTTTTTATTTGCGCATGTACTACGGCAATTAATCTCTTTAATGACGTCCTCAATCATAAACTACTGTGATTTATGGACTCAGAAACAATGTAATCTATGTCTCATTCAACAGCTCTAGTCCATAGCGTATGGTCAATTCAATCATCGCTACTTTCCAGGAAAAATATTCAAGAGCAAAACAAGATGCTTTTGGAAACTATTTATTGTAACTTCATTAGAAGTAGCCTATTATTACTGGAATTATTCTAAGTCTGTTATTTTATTGTTTTGGGGTGAAATTATCTGTGGAAATTATCGCATTGTCGATTCAGTAGTTTATATTTGTGATTTCCGTTTATGAGATAAAATCTGCTCACTATTGTCCATTTAACACCACTTTATATATTTCAGGATGAAGAGTTTTGCCTGCCATTCTGAAGGAAAGATTTCATCATAAAAAGATCACTTGTTGCAATAATATTCTTTGTAAGTATATGTCTAAATTCTAAGAATATTGAGACAATTCTTTTCAGACCCATTGCATGCTAAATTAAAACAAAATTGTTTAAATAATGGAAACAAACGTTCAAGTGAATGGAAAATAGTAAAGGACATGATGATGAATATCTCTCGTAAATAAGTAAAATTTTATTCTAAGAAAATAGGCTATTTATAACATTATTGTACCGGAAAATGATACAAAAATGAAAAGATGTATATTATTCTTTGGAGGCATAATATTGGCATCATTTAAAAAAACTATTCAATTGATGATTTTGTTGTTTTGAAACTTACCTCATTGGAGCCATGTATTAATCAATCAAGCAATTACATCAAAATAAAAACGGAAGCCAGTTATTTGTAAGAACATGGAAGACAGGAAGCTCTTCCTAACTAAGATGTTTGAGTTGTTGTTTTCTCTTTTAGAATAGTTAGTAGCTCAAGTGTTGCAGGTCGATTGTTGTGAGCGTTTCTGAGAAAAAATCGAAACCTTCAGATGATAAACCCATTGGACTATCTATAGAATCTGACAAACTTGGAGAGAAGGAATCCGATGAGAAAACGTGAAAGTCCTGCAAAGAGACGTCGAGGGCCGGGGAATGGGCATTGTCCCCGCCAGATGCGTAGTCCGGGCCTATTGTTGACACGCATATAGGAACAGTGGGTGCCGTGTTAGGAAAATTTTTCAGATTTTTGTCATCGCTGTTTAAATGCGAAGCAGTTGAGCTTTGGGAATCTCCATTGTCATTGTGTGCATTCTGAGACTGTTGTTGTGAAGTTAAGGTATTCTGTTGAAAAGAGCAGCTTTCCCTCTCTAGAAGCGCGCCGGCGGGTAGGCCTACATTGTTACCAGCCTGGTCGAAGTCCTCCTCTCTCCCGTCCTCCAGACTGGTGAATGTCCCCTCGCCGTTCTGGTTCTCCTTGCAGTGGGTTTGTCTCTTGTGCTTCATCCTGCGGTTCTGGAACCAGACTTTCACCTGTCTCTCAGTTAAATTCAGTAAAGCAGCTATCTCCACCCGCCGGGGTCTGCACAGATACTTGTTGAAGTGAAACTCCTTCTCCAACTCCAATAGCTGGGTGTTGGTGTACGCTGTCCTCAACCTCCGAGATCCTCCGCCACCACTCTCTGCAATCTCTGGCGACCCTGAAACACATTGAAACACATTTGAAATGTTCAACCAATACAAAAAAGCAATTGATGATTGAATATAAATAAATAAATGACAGTTGGTAAAAAGGCATCAAGCGGTTCTACTGCGCCGCCCAGCAAATGGTTTGTGGGAGCACAGACACCGCGCTGAGACGATTTATGAGCCCGGAGCAGAATATGATGGGTCTGCGTGGACCAGGCCGACTGGCTTGAAGATTAATGAACATGCCAGCTGCCGGTCGGTCGGCCTGCAGTAAGAGTAATCTATCACTCTTCATTACTGTCACACATTAACATTCTTCCACTGCATCACCAGTCAGCAGCACACTGACCACTGAGAATGTTCAAATAATTACACTTTTGCTAATAGATATTCTGCAAGTCATGTGGGAGAATTGCCCCCAAAATAGAATGTTGAGACCAGACAGACCTTTGCATTTTGATAGGCTAATGGGCTACCTACCCAGACTGTAATTTCATTAAAATATAATAGAGGCTAATCAATCATGTCTTACCTTGGGGAGAGAAGTGAAGCGACGCAGTGTCGGGAGATGTGGCAGTAGTCTGGTGGTTTTTCTTGGAGGCTTTCTTCTCCTTCATCCAAGGGTACTCCGGGGGTAGGGCTGCGGCTGGCTGAGGGCTACAGACTCCATTCAGATTCTGCTTTGACCGGCTGTGGCGTGGGTGGCTGCCCGGGTTGAGGCTGGGAATGGTCTGCTCAAAAGGAGGAGGAATCAGTGTCGACTGTGAAAGCGTCGAGTTCTTGATTGATGAACTTTGAAATGCATCACCGACAGGGGTAAAAGATGTCAGGCACTCAGCAAGCGACGGCTGACTATTGATAAAACCGCTCTCTCGCTCAAAATCGTAATTCATCTCCTCTCTTCTTGTCTTGGAAAAGTCACCGGTCGTAATTTTGTGGGCGAGGAGAAAATTATGAAATTTCGTGACAAGTGTTTTTTTTCCAACAATGTTGCTGATTACGGCCGTATGGGGACAGCGATGCCATTAAACTATATTGCTTTCATGGAGACAACGTTGAAATTGGAACGTATTACTTGTCACATGATTACCTCTGCCCAATGACAATTTGGGGTTTAATCAAAAGAAGCCACTGTCCTCTGTGATTGATGGAGAAAGTCGGATAGGTAACGCCTAGTTCTGGGGGTACGGCCTAGTGTGCTTTATTTACACACAGTACTGTCCCCGAATGGAGGATAGTCCATTTAACAAGAGCGTGTGTGTGTGTGTGTGTGTGTGTGTTTCTCTCCTTTTGGACCCAACACCTCATTGTCCAGGGTTTATGTCTTAATGTAACCACAAAAGACGCAGTCATTATCAAAGTGAACTCGTTAATTAGAAAGTAATTCTGAGCAAGCCTGTGGCTCTGCAGAGTGGTGCACAGAGACAGCCGAGCAGACACCCAGTCTTCTCTCTCCTTTTCATTCTGAGAGCGAGCGAGAGAGAGAAAGAGAAATATTTTTGCACAGTCTGTAAAGTTTGTATTCTAAACGTAGGTCTTGATATTTCCAAGAATATGAATCTATAAGAATCTGAATACCTTTAAAGATGAGGACTTTCTTTAATACTCACCCACGTATTACTTGTTGTTCTCATGTCAGACTTTGTAAACAAATGTATAAAATATTTAACACATTATTTATACATTTCTTGCCTTCATGGAAAGCCATTAATTGAGCACAGATATATTAGAAATAAAGTGCTATTTGCATGTGGAACTATCACGGGAAGCATGAAATCCATGTCTGCATGTTTCTGGTGACCTACTCCTATTGTATGGAGATATTACAGTGTGGCACGTGGTTGTAAACTTGCATCATATTTCTGGAGACGCAGCTGCTTCAAATCCCCGTAATCCACCATCAATCTGCCAACGATGAATTGCATCAGAAATAGAAAAATGCATGTGGATGAGACGTGTATATAGGCCTACTGACACAGGAAGAGTAGCCTCTGACGAAATATTTAGAAGAAAAATAACATTGAGAATGTAATCCACAATGAGTGACGGTTTACGCACGGATTTTACGCCTCAAATGAGACATTTATTGGTGTTTGTTCAAGTTGAATGGTCCCAGATCCGTATTTAATACCTTATTTTCATCAGTATTACTGACACCTAAGAATTGGCCTATTGCACAATATATTAACAATTGGTTATAGTAGTACTCTGGATAGATGCCTTCCTATTCACCTCCCATAGAATCATCCCGATTTGAAGTAAAACAATAAGATCTATATTCTTTATTAATAATTAAAAAAAAATGTCATATTGTTTTCCTCCCTGTGTTGAACTTTGAAAAAGTGCTAGGCCCCGGGCTGTTTATTGCTTATATCCAGACAAAGAGCCTGGAAAGCCTGCACGTTATCAATCTTGCTCGCCAAAAGGTCTGACAGCTCCTTGCCCTAAGAACACATTTAAACCATCTAACTCTGCCTTAGATCATATGTGGCCGCCAGGAAGACTGCAACAACGTGCTACTTATGGGGGGAAACTACACAACTTGGACGTTTCTTTAATAGGAATCCATTTCCGAATATGGATGTTCTACATAGAGCAGACAATGATATCGACATACACTATAGGTGGGTTATCTTATCCTGCTATATTTTCTTAAATGGAAGGAAAATCTACAACATTTTCGTTTTCAAAAGAACAACGTTAGTGGGAAATAGCAGCAAAAGAGTGGATTGACTGAGATGGCGAGAAAGAATCGAATGGATTTGCTTTTACACGGCGTCTATTGTCTGCAGAGGTGAGTGGGTGTTGGCATTCTGCAAAAACCCCATTCAATCCCACGCCGTTTCTGTCTTTGGGCTGCCATAATATATATATATATATATAATATATATATATATGATATCATCTTGTCATAACTTCTAAAAACATTCTCTTACTGTATTTCGTGTTTCAAATAACCTACAATATAGTTGTTTTGATATTTCATTGCAATAGAGGCTATCTTGCATTGCCTTCGGCGCTGACAGGCAGATCGTGTGTTATTCTATTCCAAAATGTCCGGGACGGACAACAAAATATATAACACCTTTTAGTTCTCTGCATGCCGTGAGAGAAGCCCATAGGCTACACGAAAATGTGATTTATTTGTTATGATTAAAGTTGATATTTGTACATAGGCCTAATGCAGTATCACACTGTCATCAGAGAGACACATTATGGTAATCATTTCATCAGAAAAATATCATCCAAACAGATGCTCAGTATATTGACTGTTTATTCGAGAAAAACATTTTGTATATATTTAGTTTTAGAACAAAGACGTATATCTTATGGTAGGTCTAAACCATTCAAGCTTATTTGGATATCAGATGTTTTTTCAGATACGAGGTGTAGCCACAAAATAGGTCTAGCCCGTGTTAAAAATTGTGTGAGGAATACAGAGAATCTATCGAAAAATATTATTTTTAATTATGCTATCATCATTTATTTAGTTATATCAATAATATATGAACATATACATTATTTATTATTACAGATGCACTTTTACTAAACAAAAAATAGTTTACTTTTATCCTTTTCATTTCAATTTTACGGCTAGAATTATTGTTTGTGTGTCAACTTCAATCCGAGATATAGCTGCATAAATCAATGTGACATTTTTGGTTGAATGAAGCTTAACTTCATTGTGATATGTATCTGGCAGGGTAGTGGACAGGAGCTACATTAACCGTCTGTCCCCCAGTCAAGACAAGACACCTGGGAAGCATGGCAGGAAAAAAAGTGGACTAGAAGGGAACCTTTTTTTCTCTTCGAGGACTAACGTTACTTATCGGAGGAAAGTAAACGTTCTCAGATTGTTGTCAGAATACTTTAATATTCCACATGGAAATTGTTATCAACAGCAATACCAAGTAGTAGTAGAATAGCTGCACTAGGCCTATTCATTTTGGGATCAATATAATAGTGAGAATAACCAGACATTACAAATAGTGTTTTAATTGTAATTAAGGGTTAATAATCTTACTGATATTTGACATTTTTTACTTTCTTTTGAAGTTTTCTGTTTAAAAAATCAAGCATCCTGTTGTATAGCGGATTCGGTTCAAGTCAGTGAATTGTTAGATCGAAGACAGATGACATTGATTAAAGGTCAGTTAATAGTTTGATGTTTGCATTGTCTTATTTCTATTCCTGAATTTCCTGAGCACAATAAAACCTTCTCTCACATGGATGTTATGTTTTGTCTTATGAATGAATCATAATCAGTCGAGTCGAATTATTGTTGGACCAGTATGACAATGTAATCCATACCTGCATTAAGCCCTTTGGGGGGGAATAGCTATGGGACATTATTTTCATGGAACAGGAAGTGAACACATAACATATCGAGTATTCCTGAACAGACATGTTGCAGTGGGATAGGAGGGGAGTAGTAAGACATGATGGATAAGACTGGGTATCCATTAGAAACATGTGTAGGTCTGTATATGTGGGGAGGAGGATCATTCACAATGGCGATGGCAGTGAGTGGGACTAGAGAGATGACTATCCACCTACATATGGTCTTGTTCTGTAGATAAACCTCCCCCACACAGACACAGCTCAAAGGATGATATGAGTGTGTAGTTACATATCCGGACATATGAATTCCTGGTAAGTCATACTCCCTTCCTGTAGCTATAGGGTTTATACCTTATGAATATAGCCTATAGGTCTAGGACATTATGCTGCTATGTTGGTCCCGGATATGACGGTAGAAGATGGATTCTGCGGAGAGGAGTATGTCACTGAACCAAAGATGGTGAATAAATAAAGATGTCCCACTTTGCCGTTTATCATTGAAAAAAGTTGTCATTTCAATACCGCTTAACGGAGTGGTTCTCCCATAGGAACCAGTGCATTAGCAGATGGGTCTGTTCTGCTTAGTTCATTGACTACATGAACCAGAAAGAAATAGGGAGTGGGATGTCTTGCTTCCTCTCCCCTCTCTGAACATCAAGGGCGTCCAGGAATTGGGTCAGGAGACGACAAGGCCTTGTGCTGAATGATTTAACAACGTCATTTGTTTTCAAACGTGTTTTGTAGTTATGAGGTAATATTTAGGCCTTTTTCAAATCATGTTTAAAAAACCCACCTTTTTTTTAGCTTGGCCTTTAATCAGAGATGTTATTGTTTAAAGCATCCTTTTGTGTTTTATGCTTTTTTATTCATCTATTTTATTGCTTCTGGTTTGCTTTTAAATCTTTCATGCTTTACTGTAACATGTGATGAGATTTTAAATGCATTTTAAATAAAGTTTGATTGATTTGATTAAATACTTTCTTAATCATTATTTGATATTTAATGCATAAAGGTGTAAATAATAATAGGCTTTCATTATTTTCAGGACCAGTATATTATGTAATGTTACCACTTGCCTCTCCGGCATTATTTGAAACCATTTCCAAAAGAAAAGAAACGGACAAATATCATATGACCTTTGCATTAAAGTGGTGTATATTGTATCATATGACCTTTGCATTAAAGTGGTGTATATTGTATCATATGACCATTGCATTAAAGTGGTGTATATTGTATCATATGACCTTTGCATTAAAGTGGTGTATATTGTATCATATGACCTTTGCATTAAAGTGGTGTATATTGTATCATATGACCTTTGCATTAAAGTGGTGTATATTGTATCATATGACCTTTGCATTAAAGTGGTGTATATTGTATCATATGACCTTTGCATCACAAGGGTGTATATACTATAGGCCTAACTGTGTGTTCATGGGCTCTCAATAATATCACAAAGCAAACAGAAGAAAATAACTGTTCTTCTAATCAGTCCAAATATATATTTTCTGATTTGACAGGGCACTGCTGTACATGTTTTAATCAGAGTTGTAATTTATTGTGGTAATTATATGGTTTAATAATTAAAGGAATTTGGAATTGGATTTCTTTTGCAACTTTTCATTGCAAAAGAGTCCACATAACTATGTTTATATCCTATATTTTGGGTTCCCAGGTGGTGCAGCGGTCTAAGGCACTGCAGCGGTCTAACCCTACACTACACTATACTACTTTTGACCAGAGCCCTGTTTCCCCTACCGGCCCGGTCAACAGTAGCACACTATATATATGGAATAGAGTGCCATTTGGGACGTAACCCAGGTGTTCATCATCACCATGACAGCTCTGTGAACTTCTCTAGTGAATCCTCAATAATGGCCTCTGTCATTGGAGCTGACATGGGACTTGATGTATTGGGGGCCGGGAGGGGGTCGGGAGGGGGCACCGCAAACAACATCCAAGCAGCGCTCTGTTTGAGCTAGCATGGCTCTTCAAATGGTCGCTTCCACCAAATACACGTTGAAAGTTGTCTACCCCTGACATAGTCAACTGAATGGAATCTACATTTTACATGCTGGACCTTTAGCTCTCTCTGTCTCTGTCTCTGTCTCTGTCTCTCTCTCTCTCTGTCTCTCTCTCTCTCTGTCTCTCTCTCTGTCTCTCTCTCTCTCTCTCTCTCTCTCTCTGTCTCTGTCTCTCTGTCTCTGTCTCTCTCTGTCTCTGTCTCTCTCTCTGTCTCTCTCTCTCTCTCTGTCTCTCTCTCTGTCTCTCTCTGTCTCTGTCTCTCTGTCTCTCTGTCTCTCTCTCTCTCTCTCTCTCTCTCTCTCTCTCTCTCTCTCTCTCTCTCTCTCTCTCTCTCAGAGTGATTTACGCTCAGTACATAAACAACCCAATAAAACTAGGGTGCTCTGTGCTCAAGAACCATTACAACAGTAGGCTAAGACGTTAACACAACATTGAACTCACTTTGGGAAGCCTGAACAACAACATGTTGAGAGATTATTGACACCCTTGATCAAGATAAGCAAAAAATATTAAATAAATACTGAGCTACGTTGTATGCTCCAAATCTTTGTAAATGTCTATTATTTTATACTAATATAATTGCTCAGAGAAAGAGATTGTGTTTAATAAGTAATACTTTTTTTCAACAAAAAAAATAGGAGTCAAAAAATATTGGCACCCTGTTTTCAATAGTCTGGCACCCTCCCCTTGCGAGGATAATGTCACCTTTTTCTAAAATGGTTTATTAGATTGGAGAACACATTGGGAGGGATCTTATCATTCCTCTGTACAGAATCTTTTCAGATCTTTGATATCCTTCGTCTGCACTAATGGGCTGCTCTCTTCAAGTCAAACCACATGTTTTTCAATGGAGTTGAAGATAAAAGACCAAAATTATATTTAGCAAAATGCTAATTTTGTGGTCAATTAAAATATTTTGATGTGTTTTGGGGGTTATTGTCTTGCTGGAAGATCCACTTTCAGCTGCATCTAAGTTTGCAGAGGCAACCAGGTTTTTGGCTAAAATATCCTGGTACTGGGCAAATTTCATGATGTCGTTGACCTCAACAAGGACACCAGCACCAGTGGAAGCAAAATAGCCCCATAACATAAACAATACTTTTCTGGATATTTTCATGTCATCCTGCAAATAAACATCTGGAATTTTCTAAACCGCATTGGTACTTGGGCTGGTGCCATGGTCCGATGACATGAAAATATCACTTTTTGGCCATGCACACCAGTGGTGGGTTTGGCGTTGAAAGAAGGACACATATTATGTAACAGTACTGCTTCCATCCCTCTACTCGCCCCAACCTGGGCTCAAACCAGGGACCTTCTGAACACATCAACATCTGCCTCCCACGATGAAGAACCGTTTCCCACCACTCCACAAAAGCCACGGCCCTGCAGAGCAAGGGAAACAACTACTTCAAGGTCTCAGAGTGAGTGACGTCACCAATTGAAACACTATTAGTGCTCACCCCACTAACCATTTCACACCGGTTACACTTAACCTCCTCCTTTTCTGCAGCAACCAGTGATCCGGGTCACGGCATCAATGTAACAGTATTGCTTCCGTCCCTCTCCTCGCCCCAACCTGGGCTTGAACCAGGGACCCTCTGAACACATCAACAACTGTCTCCCATGAAGCATCATTAGCTATCGCTCCACAAAAACCGTGGCCCTTGCAGAGCAAGGGGAACAGCTACTTCATGGTCTCAGAGCAAGTGACGTCACCGATTGAAACGCTATTAGCGCGCTAACTGGCCTCCCTGTGGCTCAGTTGGTAGAGCATGGTGTTTGCAACGCCAGGGTTGTGGGTTCGATTCCCACGGGGGGCCAGTACGAGAAAAAAGAAATGTATGAAATGAATTGAAATGTATGCATTTACTACTGTAAGTCGCTCTGGATAAGAGCGTCTGCTAAATGACTAAAATGTAAAAAATGTAACTAGCTAGCCATTTCACACCGGTTACACATATGCAGAAAAGTACCTAATACCTACTGTAAAATATGGTGGTGGATCTTTGATGTTATGCGGCTATTTTGCTTCCTCTGGTCCTGGGGCCCTTTAAGGTCAACACATCATGAACTTACAGTAGCAGGATATTTTAGCCAAAAACCTGGTTGTCTCTGCCAGGAGGCTGAAACTCCGCAAGTGGATCTTCCAGCAAGACAATAACCCCAAGCAAAAATTCCCCCCTGAAATAAATGGTTCATTCAGTGCCATTATCGACGCAAGGAGAGGGTTGCAGAGTATATTGACAACAGGGGTGCCTATAATTTTGACCCCTATCTTACAAAAATGAAAATAAATTACTTTACTCTTTCTCTGAGAAATTGTATTAGTATAAAATAATTTAATTTCCCCATGTTTTTGAGCATACAAAATAGCTCAACATTTGTTTTTGCTAATATTTATCAAGTGTGCCAATCATTTCGGAGGTGACTGTAACTGTTCATCAGAACAGGTGAGAGGGACAAATATAGTTCTAAGCATTATTCTGATGAGATGAGAGGGGTCAAGACAAATCACCTCAGCTGTGACATTGCAACAACATGTCCAAGGGAGCTAAGCAGACAGAAGGGTTGAGGGGAAGAGAGCCCACTACAGCAGAACAACTAGGGAATAGGCTATTTGGAGACAGTGGCTAGATTCCAAACAGATAAACTCTCCCCCTCGGCCCCTCCCTTCTGTCCTTGATGACCCTCCCCCCTCAGCACCTCCACTCTGTCCTTGATGGCCCTCCCCTCTGCCCCGTCAGCCCCTCCTCTCTGTCCTTGATGACCCTCCCCCCTCAGCACCTCCCCTCTGTCCTTGATGGCCCTCCCCCCTCAGCACCTCCCCTCTGTCCTTGATGGCCCTCCCTCCCTCACAGATAAACACAGAGACTGGATTGGTGCTAGAAACAGGCAGAGGACCTGCATTATCAAACAGCTCAAGCAGAGGACCTGCATTATCAAACAGCTCAAGCAGAGGACCTGCATTATCAAACAGCTCAAGCAGAGGACCTGCATTATCAAACAGCTCCAGCAGAGGACCTGCATTATCGAACAGCTCAAGCAGAGGACATGTATTATCCAACAGCTCAAGCAGGCCAAGCCGAGGACATGCATTATCAAACAGTTCAAGTGGAGGACCTGCATTATCAAACAGCAGGTAGAGGACCTGCATTATCAAACAGCTCAAGCAGAGGACCTGCATTATCAAACAGCTCAAGCAGAGGACCTGCATTATCAAACAGCTCAAGCAGAGGACATGCATTATCAAACAGCTCAAGCAGAGGACCTGCATTATCAAACAGCTAAAACAGCAGGCCAGGCAGAGGACCTGCATTATCAAACAGCTAAAGCAGGCCAAGCAGAGGACATGCATTATCAAACAGCTCAAGTGGAGGATCTGCATTATCAAACAGCAGGTAGATGACCTGCATTATCAAACAGCTCAAGCAGAGGACCTGCATTATCAAACAGCTCAAGCAGGCCAAGCAGAGGACTTGCATTATCAAACAGCTTAAGCAGAGGACTTGCACTATCAAACAGCTCAAGCAGGCCAAGCAGAGGACTTACATTATCAAACAGCTCAAGCAGGCCAAGCAGAGGATCTACATTATCAAACAGCTCAAGCAGGCCAAGTAGAGGACTTGCATTATCAAACAGCTCAAGCAGGCCAAGCAGAGGACCTGCACTATCAAACAACTGAAGCAGGCCAAGCAGAGGATCTACATTATCAAACAGCTCAAGCAGGCCAAGCAGAGGACCTGCACTATCAAACAACTGAAGCAGGCCAAGCAGAGGATCTACATTATCAAACAGCTCAAGTAGGCCAAGCAGAGGATCTACATTATCAAACAGCTCAAGCAGGCCAAGCAGAGGACCTGCACTATCAAACAACTGAAGCAGGCCAAGCAGAGGACTTGCATTATCAAACAGCATAAGCAGAGGACATGCATTATCAAACAGCTCAAGCAGAGGACTTGCATTATCAAACAGCTCAAGTAGGCCAAGCAGAGGATCTACATTATCAAACAGCTCAAGCAGGCCAAGCAGAGGACCTGCACTATCAAACAACTGAAGCAGGCCAAGCAGAGGACTTGCATTATCAAACAGCATAAGCAGAGGACATGCATTATCAAACAGCTCAAGCAGAGGACTTGCATTATCAAACAGCTCAAGTAGGCCAAGCAGAGGATCTACATTATCAAACAGCTCAAGCAGGCCAAGCAGAGGACCTGCACTATCAAACAACTGAAGCAGGCCAAGCAGAGGACTTGCATTATCAAACAGCATAAGGAGAGGACATGCATTATCAAACAGCTCAAGCAGAGGACTTGCATTATCAAACAGCTCAAGTAGGCCAAGCAGAGGACCTGCATTATCAAACAGCTCAAGCAGGCCAAGCAGAGGACTTACATTATATCAAACAGCTCAAGCAGGCCAAGCAGAGGACATGCATTATCAAACAGCTCAAGCAGGCCAAGTAGAGGACTTGCATTATCAAACAGCTCAAGTAGGCCAAGCAGAGGACCTGCATTATCAAACAGCTCAAGCAGGCCAAGCAGAGGACTTACATTATCAAACAGCTCAAGCAGAGGACCTGCATTATCAAACAGCTCAAGCAGGCCAAGCAGAGGACTTGCATTAGCAAACAGCTCAAGCAGAGGACGTGCATTATCAAACAGATCAAGCAGAGGACCTGCATTATCAAACAGATCAAGCAGAGGACCTGCATTATCAAACAGATCAAGCAGAGGACCTGCATTATCAAACAGCTCAAGCAGGCCAAGCAGAGGACTTACATTATCAAACAGCTCAAGCAGGCCAAGCAGAGGACTTGCATTAGCAAACAGCTCAAGCAGAGGACGTGCATTATCAAACAGATCAAGCAGAGGACCTGCATTATCAAACAGATCAAGCAGAGGACCTGCATTATCAAACAGATCAAGCAGAGGACCTGCATTATCAAACAGATCAAGCAGAGGACCTGCATTATCAAACAGATCAAGCAGAGGACCTGCATTATCAAACAGATCAAGCAGAGGACCTGCATTATCAAACAGATCAAGCAGAGGACCTGCATGATGAAATACTGCATTATTGCTCTCTCTCACATGCTGAGAATGTGTTTCGTTTGAAATGGATTAATATGGGAAAATCTACCAATTAAAGCTTAACTACTCTTTCTTTTATTGGTTTGGTTTCATTGGTTTCATTTTGGTGATAAAATTGGTGATTTATTGGCGATATTCTATTTATTAACACACCAAAGATATACAATGAATGCCCATCCATAACATGTAATGGGGTAAAGATAATTCTGCTGAACAGCCATTTTGTCGATGCAGTATCTCTATGATAATTAACATGAAGTCACCTCTCAAACCTCTCTCTGTTGCTCTGTTTGTGTCACCTTGGTCTCCTGTTTCAAAGTGAAAATGGACAAAAAAAACGGACTTTCAACTGCATATAAGTAGCCCGACGTCTGTCCACATCTTGGACAGGCGTGTTATTCTCGTATTTCCTGCGTGCATTGAACTACACACTAGAATACATGGTCGTTCGTCCCTATTGAAGCAGCCCATCTACAGGACATTTCGATCTCTAACGTGACGTTGCTTCCACCTGCTGGTTATACGACGACAGCAACACAAAATGACCGCATAGGTCAGTAAGTAGTTAGATAATGCATAGGCCTTTTTGTGACTGAATTACCATAATGTTGTGTTTCAACACATTAAATATATAGTTTTTAAAAAATGATAAGTTCAAATTGTTTAAATTGCTTACGATTCCTATTGCAATAGGACAACAAAGGCGAGGATTTGAGATTAGTCATTGGTTGGAAACGGCAATAAAACGTCGGTGTCAGCCAGCCTTTTGTGCCGGAAAACAACAAATGGATGTCTGGGCGCTGAAACAGTGTAATTGTTGGTGAACAGTCATAAAGTAATTGAAATAGAAAAAGCAGACAGCATGGCTGAGCCCGCGTTTTATGGAGCAGCTTTCTGGATTAAGACCTTTGAAGACCCATCTGCGTCACAGCGCGGCTAAACAACACCATAGCAGGCCCTGTGTGTGTGTGTGTGTGTGTGTGTGTGTGTGTGTGTGTGTGTGTGTGTGTGTGTGTGTGTGTGTGTGTGTGTGTGTGTGTGTGTGTGTGAGTTTGTGTGTGTGTGTGTGTGTGTGTGTGTGGTGTGTGTGTGTGTGTGTGTGTGTGTGTGTGTGTGTGTGACTGGAAACATAGGTGTTTTCGTGTGTTTGAATATATGTTTTTTGAACGACGTGGTTAACCATGGTTGTGTGTAATTACAACCATTAAAATGTTTACCCCTTTAAAAATAGCCTGTATGAAAAGCATATTATAGTGATATTCAGACGCGAGGACTTGCATGGTGTTGCTTCCTTTCCGCTCTCAATCGCTTTGCACCCCATAAACAGTTAAAGCTGTGATTGTGGTTTATTGCTGCATGGCAACCAATATCGTGTGCCAGTGCACATTGGCCAATAGCAAATAGCATGGGGCTGGCTTGTCCAATGTCCAGCAATGTGTTTTATATGTACTGTATGTTGGGATTCAGAACTCATGGTCGTGCTATTAACAAGGCCTAAAGGAAAGGGAGAGAAGGGGCTGTTGAAATGGTGTGTGGTGGTACTAAGCCAACATGGACTACACGGGAAATGCCCGCTTTAAATCCACTAATCCCATATAGGCCTGTAGGATTTACATCTGTTCGCTTCTTTACTACCTGTTTGGATATAATTATGCTCATAGGCCTAGCCTACCTATACTCTCAACCTTTTACTAAATAAATAACATTTTCTGTAAATATTGAGTAGGGATGTGTTTAATGTTGTAATAAATAGGCCTATTCATCCTGTGATAGTTTATCATACACAGCATTTATATCAGGCATAGGCCTATACATGAAAAATATGGTTGCCTTTTGAAATGAAAATTCTAACTGAATAAGATGAAGTGCTGTAGCAACTATAGTTCTGTTTTGGATAGAAGGAAATAAATACAAATATCTTGTCCGATGTTGGACATTTATCAACAATTAGAATCTTAGTAACAATTCATTCTCTGATTTCCAAACAATAAATATGGATTGCGACGCACAAAATAATTTGACATTTTATTTGATATTTCATACAAACGACTCTTCATTTTAGAATCGAAATACTCTGACATTGAGGTATTTTGCGTGTGCACAGTGTTGCTCTAATTCCATAGACAAAACTGTTAAGGATTTTTATCCTAGCAATTAAAAAAAAATCTCACACCGACTAAACATGTTGCTTTCGGCAAAAAAAACTCGAAATAAATAAATAGTCTGACAGGTAGTTGAAACACATTCAGGTAGTCAACGCATAAACATTAATAGGCCAATAACAGACTAAACTCTGGGTGAAAAAAACACAACCAATTCATGAAACATTTCATGCAACGAACATTAGACAATGTCTAACATGTAATCTGTGTGCATTAATGAAATGATTTACCAATTACATCCAAGTTATTGAGATAACATCAAGGTACCAAACAGAACACTCTAGGAAGAAAACAGGCCGACAGATTTTACAACGACGACAACACAACAGTCCTACACAACACAACAGACTATAGATCAAGCAAAATGTGGATAGATTGGCAACTATTTTCTAGAAATATCTTCGTTTCCTGAAAGTCCACCAATTGTAAGTATTCACAGTTTATTCTACGGGTCTACAGGCCCGCACTGCTCGCCTTTTAACATGTCTTTCGACGGTCCTTATTCCCTTTCTTCATCTTCATCCGGCGGTTCTGAAACCAGATTTTAATTTGTCTCTCAGTCAGATGAAGAACTCTTGCTACTTCGTATCTACGGTCTCGGGGGAGATACATGTTAAACAGAAACTCCTTCTCCAGTTCCAGAATCTGATGCTTAGAGTATGGACAGCGCTTTTTTCTGCTGGATTTTGCATGAAGCCAGTTGGAAGATGGGTCATCTGAAAGAGGGTTCGACAAAAGCGAGACAGAGCTCATGAGAAAGTGTTTTCCACAAGAGTCAGAATGGTATTACAAACTGTGGATGACGAACAACAGCAGCAGGTCTTGCTGAAATAGCCAACATGCAGTAGCTAATACAGTCAGCCGTTTATGTGCTCGTTTCGGCCTTCTGACCCTAAGGCCTAGTCTACTGCCCACAACAGTGGGAAATAGTTTTGTCTATCATAATCCAAACAGCAAAATCATGGTTTCTCACAGTAAAAACTAAGTCGAGGAGGGGACGACATTTTGCCGCTGTGAGGCAGCTGCTTTGGTCCAACATGTAGCAAATAGCAAAATCATATTATCTTTCACAGTAGGTTACAAACTAGATCGAGGAAGGAGGGGTTTTGCTACTGTCGGTCAGTGGTACTGCTTTGGCGCAATATGGATCCATTCGTTATCAAATAATGGATACAATAATTCGACGTAAACTCAACCTTTACAGCAGGCCTATATTATATCATAAATCATTTATTAACGTCAGCCTCTGACCTTATATTTCTAGATTCCTGCTTAATTCAACATGAATGAATTCCAAAGATCGAGACATATGAGATCATGATCACCATTACGCATGAAGCCAAATGAAAGATGCCGTGCTTACTTGTGTTGATCTCCCTCTTTTCCTCTACGGTTGATGTGCTGCTCTCTTCGTTGGGTTTGGAGAAAATGGCATCACACGCAATCGTATCCTTCTCTGCGCGGAACGGTCCGTTGTCAATGTCGGACACAAGAGGTGTGTGCGTTTCCAGCGTTGTGCAGTCCCCATTTCCTATCAGCGGCTCCGGTTTGATATCATAGTTCATATTTGACGATAATCCCGTTAAACATATCGACGTAGAAACCGGTTCCAACGCCCAGGAACGCATAAACATCCCATCGGTATCTCCTGTTGGACAATGGTGGTGTAAATAGGGCTGGTGTGTTATAGAGGCGCTGCTCGGGGGCTGATGAGCAGAAATGGGACTCCAAGACGCACTGAAAATAGAAGATTTCGTCTGCAAAGGGCAAGATTCCTGACCGCCATATTCAGTTAGCATCGGCTGGCTCGCCTGTTCCAGCCCTGGTCCGCTTGAGTATGTGTGTGCCATAATATCCCCTTGGTCGCGGGGAAGATGAGAGTCTGCATAGTAACTAAGCGTGCCTAATGTCGACATGACAACAAATACACAAAGCCAAAGGCAACTAAACTTCCACTGGAATATATTTAGAAAAACAGGATCATGATACTACTTCGCTGCACCAAGAACCACCACATTCGTTCAATAAATTGAACCTTGGCTGGGATTGGATTGGGTGCCGCAGACACGTGACCGTGGGACAGAACAATAAATAATAAATCAGTCTACTCAACGAGCTAAATGGTCACCATTTTCCTCCGTTATATTTTTAATAGCAAAGTCATATGCCTATATCATTTTATACCAGCAGTAAGGTTTATGATTTTGGTTTTGAAATGAGACTTTAACGTTGATATGTTTTATATATGTCTAGAAAGTGAGAGAGTATAGAATGTTTTTCTAGCCTCCTTAAAAAATAAAGGAATGCAGCAATGTAGTAAGGCGCTATATCTCCATTGTGACATATAGTCGTTACTACGCGCAGAATAAGAGCCATTTATTTCCATCTAAGAACTCTCACCACCGATCTAAAATGTGGAATTCTATAGAATGAATTTATTCAATAAATGATCCAGTATCTATCAACATAATTCAGTCCATTATTTCCTATAGGCCTATAAGGGCAAAAACTCCGAGGTTATTCCAAAGACTTGATAGCATTAGATTGGCGATATCGTTATATAGAACTTATTAAATAGGACTCTGAAAGAAAATACACGCAGCAATATTATTTGGCCAAATACATACCCACATTTAAACATAGTAGACCTGTGAGTTAATAGGCCCATGTACTATAGGTACGCTGATGTGAGTGTGTTGACATTTGCCATATTAATCATATTTGCCATGATATGCCATTTGATGTATTCATAGTAAAGTTACAAGCAAACCTATAGGTTACCATATCTGCTGTGGCGTACATCGTGTTCATTGTTATTAGGCTTTTACATGTGTTATTCACCTGATATGCCGATTACCATCCGAGTAATGCTCTTCAAATGGCTTGAGATTATTCCATTTGGCTTCACTTAAATAAGGACAACAGAAACAGAAAATATTGTAGTGATACTGTCTCCATTGCTCTGGGATATGAACGTTTAAATGTAAAACATTATATATGTAGACCTATGTAGCCATATAGGATAAACACACCGAGGGCCTGTTTCCCGGACACAGATTGAACCATAGTCCTGAACTAAAAATAATGTTCAATAGAGAATCTCCAATGGAGAACTCCCATTGAAAGGGCTTTTCAGTCATACATTTTTTTAAATTATTTATTATAGTGTGTATTATTAATTCCAACGAATGAATTAGATCTTACTTACCAAATTATTGTCCAAAATCAATTCGAAAAAGTTAAGACCGAATCTAAAAATGCATACCTCACATAGGCTTTTATTTGATAGTAAGACCAGGACTATTATTTCTATTTAAGACTGCAAAACACAGGCATATACAACCATTTACACAATATGTGTACACAAGGAACAAGCTCTGTGTATTCTACCATCGAATTAGTGTTCAGAAATAAAAATACTTGTACATAGTAGCATCAACATATCCACGTGTCAATAGATTGTGGAGAAAGATCCCGTTGTGTTAGTGTGGAAAACCAGAACAGACCTTACTATTTATGGACCAATGAGTGAACACTAGGACTGTCTGCGCGGCGCTTTTAGCTATCAAAGTGGGGAGAGAGAAAAAACGTTAGGTGCTATAGCAGTCTGTTTTTATCACGGGGGCTATTTAGTTGTTTTTCTTTAGGTTACAACCTGGCTGTCTGGACTAAATATCGCCAATAAAATCCATCCTTTGTGTCCATTGTGTGGCGCAGCAGACGCATCCGGCACTTCGAATGCGTGCCACTGGGAACGCTGCAGCAGCGCACGAGGCATTGGCCAGACTGCAATGATCATAACCGAGGCCTTGCAGTCCTTCCTCTCCCTCAAGCCAACTCGCTATCTCTCCCTCTGAGACATACAGGCCGCGTCTATTGCTCGTCTTTTGTTGTTGTTTTGAATAGATATGGCGATATATGTGAGGAACAAAATGTTCCTTGCAGCCCTGATTTTTTTTGTTCGTTTTTTATTTTTGTTATATACATCAGACCCGGCGCCAGGATAAAGTGACTAAGGGGGCAGTTGAAATTGGGGAATGGACTACATTTGGGGGGTTCTTGCATTGGAATTATATTGAATTATGCTTATATCACGCTGTACCACAATAAACATAAAGTTAAAAAATGCAGAGACTCCGAGATTTTTTTAGTGCTTTTGAAGTCACCGATTGGCGCGATTGGCACTGTATGCATGCTTATAATAGCCTAAGGTCGACATGAGAGACAATACATTTCCGCAGACACATGACATAAATAAATGCATCGGATTTGTTATAGAATATTCTACACACGACTAGGCCACTCGGTAAATGTAGCCTTCTTCCTTCGGGGCACAGCTCTGTTGCCAGAGACAATTTGGAGTGTTCTGTGAAGCGCAGAGTTTTTACTGAGGCAATTAAGGCAGTTTCGTGTGGTGGGGGAAAATACAGCCTAACAACACGAAACTACCTGAACCCCTCAACAGCCCTCTTTCCTCCTAAAGAAATAGATATAGTCTACAAGCATTCATTCATTCCGTTCGCACAACTGGAACATATACCGTGGAAATCATAGGGATCCTATAATTCACTCTCATTCTATGCGTAATTGTAATTAGATGGTCAACATTCTAGCATTTCTCAATGTTCACACTTCTTTTACGCATAACACAACATTTGCACACCTGAAAAGATACAGTCCAAATGGTGTGTCTTATTGCGTGCATATTTCACAGCGCTCCACATGTCGACAGACTTAGTGTCCTTTCATAGATAGCATATGATGATGAACCAAACTACCGCCAGTAATGTCCTTGAGAAAATAATGTTGTTTTCCGGGTCATTTTGCCACCGGAAAACATAATGTTGTTTTCCGGGTCAATATCCAATACACCCTGCAGTAAACAAGATCTATCCCGATGGAGTGTCTTTGACCATAAAACTTCGCAATGGTCATTTCATTTGTATCTATTTAGCCAGGAGAGTCCACTCAGTAACACATGCCACTCTTTCCCAGGGAGTCCTAGACAACAAGGGTAGTGCTTGCATCATGTCTATGACTCAGGCAATGATTCCTATTGACATGAAGGGCATCAGCGTCACACAAGAGGAAACTGTTGTTTTTTTCTTTACTGTAAAACCAACCTGCAACTGAAAAATGGAAGCTCGTGGAATAAAGAGGGGGGCTATTCCTCTCGTGTGTATGAAAGATGACATTCTATACAGGAGAGATGATCTGTGGACTAAAGCATTCCAATGCAAGGTAAAAACGTGCCATGTTTTTATTCACTTACTTAGTGAGGCCAACAGACAACATATCAATTCATTTCACAGTATAGTCTCTCTATAGACAAAGCAATGACAATATGGGCAATATTATTAAAACGGTTTGGAGAATAAAAATATGAATACAAATATGAGAAGGCAAACTGTAAACAATATTTACAAGTCTCAGATAAGTTTCTTGTTTATAAATAAAACCCTTAACAAAATAGTTATTGTGTGATGCTTTTAGAATATATGGCTATAATACCAGCAAAATGTGCAGATATTAAATATCAAATCCATCGAGGGTCTTTAGCCATGACGTAACGTAGGCCTATATTGCTACAGGTTACAACATTTCCCCAAGAGCTATTCCAGCATGCACAGATGTCAAGGTGGCTATATACATTTATTATGTACCACGAATGCCGATATTGTGCAGCTCTGAAACACTTAAGTCGTTCCATATCTATATTAACTGTTGGTATATACATAAAGGGAGCAACCATATGTTATGACAGTATAAATACATAACCACGACAAACAAAACAGAGACGTATTCAGGTAAAATGTCCACAAAACGACATATCAATAAGTTAGCAATAGTAGCCCTAACCTACACGGTCATATTCACACGACAAGAGGTTCTCGAAGGAAGGCGCTCTGGCCATTGATGGAGGACGGAGTCAAATACTGCACGAATGTCTCACGAAAAACTGAAGTTGTTCGCTAGCTCCCGATAGCTCCTGTTTTCCCGACTCATTTTTTTCAGTTTCATTCTTCGGTTTTGGAACCAGATTTTGACTTGCCTGTCTGTCAGGTGGACGCTGCGGCTGATCTCCAGGCGACGCTCACGAGTCAAGTACATATTGAAGAGAAATTCTTTCTCTAGCTCAAGAGTCTGGTGCTTGGTGTAGGGGCAACGCTTTTTCCGGCCACTCTTCGCTGTCAGCCAGTTAGCTTTGGTTTCAGATGTTCCATCTCCTGTAGAAAGAAATTGAAAGAGAAATTAGTGCGGGCAACATATCTTTTTTTCATGCTACTGCACTGATGTAACTTTAAAATAATTGTTACCCAAATGTAATTATTGTACACAGAAATAATGCATTCCCCAATTCCATAACATGTTTGCATCTATAGACAAACACTGACGTAATACCTATCAAAATAAAAAGTGTTGTCTAAAATGATCTTTAAATAGCCATCCTGAGCCCATGAGTTTATTTGACAGTAATACGAAGTTAATGTAGACACACACACACACACACAATGCCCGTTGTATGCACATATTTTGTATATATCCAAAAACCTAAGCTATTACATCAACGTTGTGCTCAAGATTCACTTAATTATATTTCAATGTAATAATAGGCCTTTATTAAGACATAAAAGTAACTCATAGTCTTCTGAAATGATGGCTGCAGTTGATGGTTTATGGGGAAGACTGAGGACATCAACGCGTTGTATTAGACAGATGGACTGGACAGGATTGGCCTTGCTGCTCCTCGTCATAAAATAATATAAAAAAACTGGAGGAAATCCCAGCTCGTGGCCACTCTGTCAAACCCCACAAAGACATGCCTTTACCGCTGCGCATATAACCCACATATGGGGAAGTTTTCATGTCCACAATATAATCAGTAGGATATGCCTCTAAAAACCAAGGTTAACGCCAAGGCACAGCTACACTGACTCGGGGGCATTGACACTACACTCTCTCCATGTACACCCATCAAGATCCCATTGTCATAAACGTCATATTTTGGATTTAGAGCAGTACTCACCTTTAACGGGTTTGTCTGGACTTTCTGCACAGCTCTCGGTGGGTTCGGGGGAGGACAAACCATCTACGGTCGATGTCCGGGTGTCCTCATCCGGAGCACATGGCGGTGGTTCAGGCAGTGCTTCACTCTCCCTCCTGCCTGTATCCACCACCGGAGTAGGAGATGGCGGTGAGGGGTCGAAACGGGCCGGACGTTGTAGAGCGAAGTGATTATGCTGTGGGTTCCGCTGAACGTCTTGATAAACCTTTGAAGAGCTATATGTCTGAGACAGGCGGAAGTAACCGGGAACAGGCACGGTGCTGTTTGTAACCGGGCATGATCCCGGTGTTAACCGGGAATAGGAAATGTCTTCCCTCGTTGTTGACCCTTTAAGACACTTCTCTGATTCATACAGGCAATACGCATTCTCCTCTTTGATGCTCGGAGAGAATGAACAATGAGCAATTTGCTGGTGGTTGTTCGGTTGATCTACTCGACAAGATCTCGACGTCTCTAGCCACGTTTCCGTCCCTTGAATATGTGAATACGGGCCAGATGAGGGTACCATAGTTTGAGAATTGCTCTCGTTGCGTTTACTGAACCCCGAGAAAAAAGCGCGGTTGGGTAGTCCATAGGAGTACTCCGAGCCTGGTGGCATATACACGCCGTTACTTTGGTAGTATGAGGCACCGCTCTCGGTTCGTCCGTGGATTAAGGAGTCCACTAAGAACGAGTTTCCACTGTGGTTGTCAGAGCATGACATCGTTGGTGTATAATTTGACGGAGGATGAGGATAGCCCTTTCTGGCTGACATTTCTTGTGCAAAACATGCTGAATATAATTACAGATACTCACACTTCTCTGCACTTCAGCTGACAGCCAATTAAAACACAAGAAGAGAGACTCCTCCCATTGAAAGCACGTAATGCCAGTATGCTATATTCATTTTGTTTAGAGATTTAATATAATACATGAAAAGTAAAGGTAAGTGTTGTATTTAAAGGTATCAGTTCAACCTAAAATGGTGGCTAGATAGGATAGGTGATATGACATGGGCTGCATTACCTTTTACGATAATCTGTGTTGTAAACATTGACCTCATGCACCCTCTCACACACACACACACACACACACACACACACACACACACACACACACACACACACACACACACACACACACACACACACACACACACACACACACACACACACACACACACACACACACACACACACACACGAGAGAGAGGGGAAGATATAATCATACACAAATAACTATTTACATGTGAAGGGACAGTGCAAATAACTGCAGATGTCTTCAGACCTTAAACAGTTTAGTGGAAAGCTCGTTACACTTTCCTCTCCAGGAAGCGTCAAAACATTGCACTGTTCAAGTTCACAGAACATTGTGACAAAATATCTATTTGACTATTAGTTAATGTCCCTTAGTTACAAGCGTGAATGTGAGCTATTTAGCTACCAATTACAGATGATTTTACATGCGTAAACAGTAATCAACAGCCTGGACATTATAAAGGCTAATAAGGCCTACATGAAGCCACAACAACATTCGTTTTCTACTTTGCTGCTGGTTAAGTCAGAAACAAAATAGGCTGTGGCAAAGATTGTTTACCTATCTTGTTAACATAATGGGAAATATAATCTGAAACAAATACGTTACAAACACGTTATTTATCAAAGACGTGCATTTGTTATGAAAAACCTTGTGCGTAATTGGTGCGTAATGCATTTTACAAGTGTACAACTCGGCACGTTTAGATGATTTTATACACCGGCAGAACCAATTTCTGTGGGATCCCATTTATTTCCTTCAGAATCCAATTGAAAACAATATCCTCAGACTCATATCCCCAAACTGATTAGAAATAGATTAGGCCTATGGAAATCCTAGCAATAGCTGAGTTGTGTGCTTCTAACCACAGCCTTTATAAATACCACTGCCTTTATTATTCCCCCATGCAGTTGGGAAAAAGCTCATCCTTGCTATGTTTGTTACTATAATTACCACGGTTATATTACGTTATTGTTCTGACACCAAAAACCCTATATGGTGCGACTTATTTGGGGTTTTATCTGATTTAGAAATTAATAAAAAAAAATGAATAGCCTAAGCCATTGATTTGAGTGGGTACTAGTCTCATGACGTGCGTAGAATAATTTCAACAGCCTATTTATTTACCTCTAGCCAGTGGTACTTTAAGTTATTATTAAGTTATTATCATACTTAAAATCATTTAATGCATGTCTCCTTATAGCGGCTAATAAAATCACATTAACAATGTTTCCTCTGTTCCAAGTTATTCTTGCAACGGGACAAAAAAATATGCCTGCGCCCCTCGTGCGTAATGTGGCACTTTACTACATCCGCTAACAGCGATTTTATTTTTCACTGGAGACTAAAAAGCCCTCCGGTAGGCTATGGGATACTCAGCTAGAATGTTCCCCTTCCCAACACACACACAAACCAAACACATTTTATAATCTAACGTTTCGTATGACTTAAATAAGAATCATTTGAATAGGTCCTGTTATTTTCCCAGAAAAACGCCATAGACATCTCTAGACAGGATAAGGCCTATGTTTAAAACAATTTTCCATTTAGAATACTGGTTATATTGAGATGTATACTGTGTAAAATAACCACAAGCTATTCTGTGCTGTGAAACGGTAGGCAGGCCTATTCACTCATCCTCTCCCACACGGAATACATTGGTTCTAATACATTGTGTCATCTAATATTATATTTCCAATAATGTGTATTTCAGCTATAAAACAGCTTTATATATTATTTTCTAGCAGGATAGAAAGGCTCCTTACAAAAACGCCTCACTTTATCCCATTTTACCAAGAAAAAATGGACCACACGCGTATTTGTTTTCCCATTTCGAGCATTTTGAAATATATTTCGATAAAAATAAGAGAATATGTAACAATTATACACACATAGGGATAATTACCTGAACAATGAAACCCTGTAATGTAATGAGTCTGTGAATCGTTGGATGTTTGATGCATGGGAAGTAGTCTCGGCCAGAGTTCCGTCCACATCCACGGCATTGATCCATGACATTGATCCGAGCAGCGCCTCCCAGTGGAACAAACAAACAACCACGTTCGAACTGCAGATTCCATCCGGAATATATTCCTGCCCGTGCACGCTGAGCTGCTGAGACAAATGAAGCAGGAAAAGTCCGCGAACACAAGCTTTCAATGCTCCCAGGCAGGCCGCCGTTGTTTTTAAAGCCCTTAGTCACAGTTAATAACCTTGGTCTCAGACGGTTTATTGCACTACACTCCAATTGTACAAATGCTCCAGTCGAAGGCGCGTTTTATGGCCAAGTTGCTGCAGCAACAGGGAGGATGTCCGTAAAGGCGGCATTCCGGCTAGCCTGACCGGACAGGATGCACGGCCCAAGACCATCACCCGGACTGGCTGCAGCCGGCCATCTACACCAGCTTAATGCTGCTATCCCTCTTAATTGGTGTTTTCACTAGCCCACTATTCATGAACGCCCATAGGCTTTGAACTATAAGACATTAACCGAAATATTGACAAACATTAGCCAATTTTACACATAGGCCTAATACACAATCAGTAGGTCTAATATCAACATTTGGCAATATAATAAAACAACAACTGATGAAGTTTATTTGAAATGTAGGCCTACCTTAAGTATTTAGCTTGATTTATTTCAAGTAGGCTATACATTCTCTTTTATAGGCCTAGTATTATTTTTGAAACAATAAACTTAAACGCGGGACATTTCAACTCCAGAAGGTGATTGTATATAAAAGTCGTCCGGTGATAGATGGTTTAGCATGGTACATAAAGTTGAATAAAATAACGTGCTAGTCAACCTTTTGGGTGGAACTTCCGTAATGGATATTTAACATTAATGGCAGAGGATCCCATTTCGGCCCATGGGGGCAATGTAAAGTCAAATACATCATACATCTGATATGACCCACGCAGCCAGGTTTTATGTCGAGAATCATACAAGCAGATATTTTCTCCAGACATATAGACCCATTCATCTAATTTAGAAAATAAACTAAGAAAACAAACGGAAAGGTCTCGACCTGTGACTCGTATGTCTCCAATAGGGTGTGTGAAATAGGCTAAGCCTATATAGGGCCTAATCATTCCAAAAACCATCGTAGGGTATTTACACCGAGGAACATTTGAATTGGCTCAAAAATGAAGACCAAGAACTAAAATGTCCCAGAAATAGGCCGTTTCAGACCAAGAACTAAAATGTCCCAGAAATAGGCCGTTTCAGACCAAGAAGTAAAATGTCCCAGAAATAGGCCGTTTCAGACCAAGAACTAAAATGTCCCAGAAATAGGCCGTTTCGGCTGAATGTATTGGAGCAGCTTTTCTCTTACCAAAAACGCAGGAAAATAGCTGATATGTTCCGACATTGAGAACTTAAACAAAACGAACACTTTCAAGTATCAGGGTTGATTGAACAATTTTACAATATAACCTATGTATGTCGAATATTTCACGAGAACAAAAACAATGACAATCAATGCATAAATAACAGGCCTATTTTAAACTATAGCCTTGTCCTTCTGCGCGTGTGTAATGGCGACAACAAACAACCAACACAGTTTGGGATAAATCATGCCTTCTCGTCATGGAAAAGGTATGTCCCCTTTGTAGGCGTATATATAATAAATGTAAAGATACAGGTTGTTAAATACGGTACAGGGTTAAATGTCGAATTTGACATAAAATGGGCGCGCGTAAATCAAACGTTCGTGTAATTCATGCATTATGCATTGATGCCAATTAAATAATTTGTTCGAAAATGTGACTTTTACGCAAGTTAGGATTCGACCAAATATATGTTCTGTTTTGGTGGCACCACACTTTCGTAACAACAAATAGCAAGATCAAAAGATCAACAAGAAAATCACCTAAAATGAAAATAGGCCAATAGACCTAATAATAATAATAATAATAATAATAATACACTAGATATTACTCTCAACAAATTAAGTATGGTGGACAAATAAATCTACAAATGTCCGTCCATCACCGGAGGGGTGTAATCAGGAATTTGCAGACCAACGAACTTGAAATTAGCGATTGAGCTTCATGCATGCCTTGTCTGAGGGGAAGAAATCCATCAGCCAGTGTTACAGCATAGGGTTCGTGGTATAATACTGCAAACGGTCTCTGTTCAGTTTCTTCTCTTTCATCCTCCTGTTTTGAAACCAGATTTTAACTTGGCGGTCGGTGAGATTGAGCATCCTCGAAAGTTGAAGACGTTTCTCCTTGTTGATGTAAACACTGAAAAAGAACTCCCTCTCCAATTCTCTGATTTGGTATTTGGTGTATGGACATCTCTTCTTACGGGTTCTCTGTCCACCTGAAAGGAAGAATTGCAATTCAGATAGAAAGATCAAATAGGGAGCTGCTTTCGTTCTGTGAAAAATACATAAATGGTGTCAAAAGGGTAATAAACAAGGGTCTAAATAGACTGACAACAAAATAAGTTGTGGCTTTTGTAAAAAATATATATCATAAAAACTAAAACTGAAAGCCTAAAACTGGATAAATGTTTTTGGCCATGTTTTGCTTTTAATAAGCATGAAATCCCAACATTTCTATGCATATTTAGAGACATTATGCAACATAATCATGACATTTCTTAGAGTTCAGTAATGGAAATGAGGGGTGGTAAAAAGCAATAGCCCTAATAATAACACTTCTGGACAACATCAAACACCTCACAAAAGGAACATCATTAGAACAACGCAGTGGTAAACGCTTTCTAGTGCTGTGTATACTAGCCTAATGTATTCTACCGTGTATGCTGTGCTTTCTACACATTTTCTATGTAATGTGTATGTTTTTATAGATTTTATGGATCCCAGGACTCTCTGGAAAACACTGCCCACTGTGCAAAAACGGGTTGAATCAACGTTGTTTCCACGTCATTTCAACAACAAAAAAATCAATATGATGACGTTGAATCAACGTGGAAAAACTGATTGGATTTGCAAAAAGTCATCACCATAAGGGAATTCTTTTTCACCCAACTTCTAACCTAAATCCAATGACATGGTGAATTGTTTTGTTGCTTTCATGTTGAATTCACGTTAGTTGGCAACTCAACCAAATGTAAATCAAAACTAGACGTTGAACTGACGTCTGTGCACAGTGGGTGGCAATTGTTAGTGAGTGGACTATCCTCCTGGCTAAAAATATTAAAGAATGAATAACATTTTTTAAATTATTTACTTTCTCACTTTATACTATATCACTAAGATTATATTAATATAATAACAATATACCATTCAGGTTATAGGGGGAACCATGCAGCACATATTCAATACGTTCCTGAGTTATAATGTATAAAAATATAATTTTGCAATAAATCTATCAATTCATTAATTTCTCGTTGCAGTCGTTTGATACGTTATGAAAAGTAAGCCAAGCTATGCGTCTATAAACTGGAACAACTAATAGGCCTACAAAGAATGCTGGAATATTTTAAAATGGGAAATTCTGTCTTTCTCGGCCAATTTCAGTTCCAAGCACGTGATCTTGTCGTTTATAACAACGTTTTTGTTGGGGTAGATCTCCAGCCCCACAATAAACCTTATGCGCTTATAAAACAGCATATAAACGCCTTAACAGCAGCGCGTTAGATTGCAAACTTTCTCCCAGAACTGGTGCACGTCGTCTTTATACTCACCGCTGGCGCTATATTTCTCGTCATTGTTGCCGGAAGAAGACACGGGGCTGCAGCTCACCTCGCCCGGCGGTCCCTCCTCTGTATCCCGGCACTTGTCGGAACCGGTCACCGGAACTGTAGGTTGTTTGGTGGCAGTTCTGTCCACGGAGTGTTCGCTTGTTGGTGTGGTGTCTGCGCTCCCTTGAGCAGTATCGAAAAACTGATCAAAGGATTGCGGTAACACTCCATTCCTACTCACACTGCCCTGGAGACTTGATGTAGGATTGGAGCTGCTGAAGTGATAGACATCACTGGAGTTATTTTTCGTGAATATTTCCCCCAAGGAGGTCGAGCTTGATAGACAGTCCCTATGCACCGTGTCCTCAGTGGGGTAGCAGTGTGACATACCGCCCCTATGGTGGTGCCATTTACTGGAGCTACCAATGCCATGATAGTCTCTGAAAGATACTTCTCTGACAGACGGAAGCTGTGGCAGAGTTGAGGATGGGTAGGAATATGTCATGGGACAAGAAGACTGACTCTGATGGGACAAAAAAGGAGGGAGGCTTGAGAAGTCTGTTCCCGAGACGTAATAGGTGCAGCTGCCGGGCAAATACATATTAGACCCAACTGGGACCCGCTCATCAAAATCCATAATGATTCGATCTTGCGTAGCCTGTAGCCTACTCTAATAGTCTACCAACCCTCCCTTCGCATCGTTCCTATGTGCTGCTAGGCTCCAGTCACTTTGAAGCAGATCCGTTGAGCAACAAATTCTAAGACGTGAAGCTGACGTGCAGTTTGTTCTCCATCCATTCCTCAGAGCGCCAGTCATGTGACCAGGGGCAGAACTGGACAGATACGTCTGTTCAACTGATGCGTGGCAATGAGTGAATGCGTTTCTTAATTAAAGTGTGTGATATGAAATAATTTTCCAAATGTATAAGTAACCATACCAAAAAATGTATTGATATGATTTCAAACACCTTTGAAGTCACGGTAAATCAAGGCCTTGTTGCAGCATGTGCCTTTCTTACTAAGTAAGAAAGTAACCTTTCTTACTAACGACAATCTTGGTGTTAATACTTTTTGAATATGATTTTCATGTGTTATATTCTCACATCTTTATCTCTGGAACATACATTGGTCAATATGGCGCATATGCTGTTGTATGGACACATAAAGGCATTGTAAAGTGTATGGGTAAAATACCATTTGTATGAAATATATACCAGAACAACCCAGAGCATTCTATTTGCCATAAAAGGCTCTGGATCAGTCTATTTCCACAACCACTATGCCTTTTCCACTAATGTATTACGCTAGTAGTAATATTAGCTTACAGCATGTGGGCTAAGGCTGCAAGAAGAATACAATTGTATTATACAGAAGCCCATCTCAATATAGCGCTATATCAATATATTTGTACTCATTTGCATTTCTATATATCAATATATTTGTACGCATTTCCATTTCTATCAGTATATAAATGGATAAGCTTTATGCAAATTCAGAATCCGTTTCCGTTTATATTTCCTATAAGGCCTAGCCGAAGTTAGAATTGTCACTTGTTGACCAAAACAATCTCTCGTGTCTCAATCTCAATCTCTTATGGCTAAACAATTTGGTGCAGGGCCGTAGCATAGCAAGACTAGCGTCAGATTGTAATACTATTGTGGGACACTCTGAAAATGAATATTGCGTCCAACATTCAAGGAAATGGGACATCTCTTGGATATTGTAATACACAAATAGCTTAAAGTGAAATAGGGTTAATAATAAACGAAACTATTGCACCTAGTGAGTGTACGATACATGAATGGAATGGCAGCATACGCGCGTAATGCATTCTCTTTCCTATCATCTGCATCAGTGGTCACGTTTTGCGCTGACATCAGTGTTTTAAAATGCAACAATAGAGTTCAGGGTATAGAGCACCAACCAACAAAATCAGCTCGAGTCAGACATGTTTTATTGCACTTTGCAGTTGGCTGTGTAGTTGCCATTGTCAGAACAGACATGTGGGGACTGCTGCGGCCGGCGTGCTCACCAGACGACTAGATGGCATTCATGAAGTTCAATGAAACGAGACTCAAAACAAGGCTCCAGGTGAGTACTTAGGCCTGTGAGTAAAATGGACACTGTCATGTCTTGGAATTGTTGGAATGCATGTAATTTGTAGGCTACGAAATATTAAATGATTAAATGGTTCGTTAAAGAATACAACTTTATGGCAAAAGCCTAATGGTTGTATTCTCTGTGAGCATGACATGAGTCCCTTAGGCTAATTATATATAGGTTCAAAAGTATTTTAAACCAAGTATGTCGTTTGTTGTATCCAATTCTTTAGATTGCAGTCAGTCTCGTTTTGTGTGCTGCAGAACTCAAGTTCGGGGGAGGAAAAGGGTCACCATTTGAGAGAAAGAGGCCACAAACACCCCTGCCCTGTGCCCCGGATGAAGTTCATTAGTTTATTACCGTGACAAATGTCTCAATGGTTCATTCGCTTTAACTGTTTGATAGGCCTATTGCAGGTTTTCCCAAACTCGGTATGAAACGCCTATAAATTCGAATTAAACGTTGTCAACAAATAAAATAGGATGCTAAACTTTACTTTTGAAAAATAAATGACATGAAAAATATAGCTATTTGATACGAGTTGTTTGTTTTACCTTTTTTGTTCAGATGTAACATGGCTGATCAACAAATGGGTGGTCACTTTCAAGATGAACACATATACTCCACCAAGCTCATCAACAAGGATATATGGCAAAGATATTGGTGAATTTCTCAAATGTTGCAGTGATTTGACATGTTTAGCTAAATTATGGTGTTTTCGATGACTTTTCCAATCTAGCAGAATGAAATAAGCCTATACCCATATCCACGAAGGCAGTTTTTAAAATGGAATGGTCTCGTTAAGAACTCGTCAACATGTGAGAGGCAGGTGTTATAGAACAAGTGGTAACTTAGTTATGTATCTTACACGCTCCATTGCCATTGACTTTAAATAGAAAACATTTGTACTTTACCACTACTTGGGTGTGAGCCATTTTTCCACTGGCGCGCCCTCATATTTATGCCATTTAGATGTTGTTTTTCTGTATAGGCGCTATAGGCTTTACTGCCTTTAACGAGCATTTCTTCAGGCTGGGGGGAGTTTAGCCTATATCTCTACGACACAAGTGCCTTGCACTTGGAAATGTGGAACATCACAGCTTAATGTCTCTCTATACTGCCTCTTTACAGTAGATGAGATGGGTGGCGGGAACATTACAGCTTTATGTCTGTCTCTATAATGCCTCTTTAGAAGAGACGGCTGACAGCAGGAGAAGCATAGCACAGAGGAGGAGAAAATAAACATCATAGACCTAATCTCATCTCTAAAGACATCATGATAAAAGAAGACGTACGCCAAGAGATGCTTATATGGAAGATGTACGGCAAGAAGTGCTTATGGAAACGAAAAGGGAGGAACCGAGTATGCTTTAGTTGGCGGTGCCATAAGAACCCTGGATGCATTGGATATGTTGTTGAACAAGCGGAAGTCCCATCACCATCCTCCTAAAAGTCTCGGATAGTTTAAGGACATACTGCAGTGAAGAGTCATGGAAGCAAGATTTAAAACACAGCTTTGTGTGTGGGACGAACCATTCAACATGTGAACCCCTTAGATATTATTTACTTGAGTTATAAGGTTAGATTCGTTGTAATAATGACGTCATATTTGTAATAACACCATTAACTACAATTCTTTCTTATTATAGACTATTATTATTATTATTATTATTATTACTACAGTTACTATTAGTAAATAGCAGTATAGTTCTTGCAGGCATACTTGTTATTTTATTAACATAACTAATTATAATGATAATGACTATACACTCAGGAAAAAAAGGCGGATTCTAGAACTTATGGGTTCTTCGGCTGTTCCCATAGGAGAACCCTTCAAATATAACTATTTTTTGTTCCAGGTAGAACCCCTTTGGGTTCCATGTAGAGTCCTTTCTATAGAGGGTTCTACCTGGAACCAAAAAGTGTTCTCCTATGGGGACAGCCGAAGAAGCCTTTTCGAACCATTTTTTCTAAGAGAGTATTGTGTAGCATTGCATTTGATCATTTGGTCGACTGGGGCCTACTTTGAGTAAAACGTCACATTTTAAAAACGGAAATGTGTCTGGACCCCGGAGCCATTTAATTGCATGGTGAAGCACCGTTAACAGTCATTACAATAGTTATGTTTTGGGGTTGGTGTTGGAAATTGGACAATAACTAATGTGCTGAATATTGTAATTGAATCCATTGAAAGTCCAGGCTGTAAGGCAACATGTTTAAGCAGGATTCTTTCTATGGGTACTGTACATGTCCAAGGCAAGCATACTGACGTTTACAACAGTTATTTAAACGAGTATGTATATTTCATTCAATTAAATTGATGTGTACGGACTTGCTCACTTTGAATGTCAAACTTCAATTGCATGATTTAGAAAAATATGAATATGAATAGAACAAGAGTATAACAAGAATGGATTGGAATTCCCATTGCCCCTTTTATTGAAATGATCTTTCTGGTTTTAGAAGATATCTGTATTCCATTGACTGTTCTTGCTATATGTATCTCATGCAGGGAACTGAACAGTCCTCTGCTGGTCTACTATAGACCACTACTATAGACCACTACTATAGACCACTACTATAGACCACACCCAAGTGTACACCGCACTGGAATCACTGGAAGTGTTGCACTCAAATTAGCCTTTGGGTGGCAGCAAAAACAGTACAATCATGAATTGTATCCATTAGTGCACACCGTAGCAAAACGTTTTGCAATTGAAAACCTTCCACAATGAAAACGGGTGTTTTTTATTGGACAAGTTCAGGTTAGCCTCTCCCTTTTTCCAGTTTGTTTTCTTCTCTTTGGTTATCAGTGAATAGGACCCAGGTTATATATGTAAGACGCTCCAGTCCAGACTTGCAAAATCCAGCGCCATAATTTCCCTCGACACCGCACCTATAGTGGGACCTCTCCTTGGTGGGACCTCTCCTTGGTGGGTCTCTCCTTGGTGGGACATACTGAGTAATGTGCGTGTAGCATAAAGGGACAGTTCAGTGATTTTACATATTTACACATTTGTTTCCTTACCTTGAAAGCAGTCTATGGACAAGTGACTGCAATCCACACTTTTAGAATGCTTTACATTTAATGCCCCAAAAAAATCAACTCAATGTTCTAATTTAAAACCAAGTCATTGAGTAACAATCCATTTAAGAGATGATGTGGGCCCTTTTAAACGAGACGTGGATCCACGTCCTGGACACAGTTGTTCCTATTGGTTTAACCTATTGGTTTAACCTATTGGTTGAACCTGTTTTCTGGAACTACTATACCTATCCCATGTCATTTTTTAAATATATAGTTGACATCCACGTGATTAGTCCGTGTATTCTACATCATGGGGGTCTTCTGATAGATGGAATGTTGACTTTTAAGCACGCATCACGCACGCATCACGCACGCAACTACACAGTATTGTTATTTTTTTGCACACACATTTTGATATGTATGTATTACCATAGAGTTGTCTTTGCATTATGAATGTTTATACCATGGCATTGTTGAATACTCCTTTCTGATTGGCTTGAAGGGCATTCTAGAGCGTGCATTATTTCCCTATAATGCACGGTATATTTGGACGGTAGAATTGAATGACTATATTTGTACATGTTTTGTTTGAGCTGCTTTTGAAAGCAAAAGTCGAATTGAAAACAATATTGTTCAATTCTATTTTCACAATAGCACACTAGGACTGATGGTTTGGTTAGCTAAACTAGGAAGTCTGTTTGGTTACCACTGCAACTAACGTTACTGTAGCTATCTCGTTAACTTGCTAGCTACTTCAGTGGATGTTGAACACATTTATAGCGGCAAACTAACACATTTCTAGTGGCAAATGTGTTAAACTATAGCCATGGTATAAAAGGGATAATCAACTCGGTGCTCTGTGTTCTCTGGAAAATACTCGCTAGCACGTCGTGTAACACACTTTCCATGTCGTTCATTATTTCCATAGAAGCATAGCCCCTCGTTGATTATCCCTTATATAATGTATAGCTTGTATTTGGTTATTGTGATGTTGTCATGTGATGTTTTGCCTGATGAAGACCCTGTTCCATGGAGACGCGTCCTCCTAGCCTGTCGATCTGCTCCTACCATACAGTATAAGGTATGTTTGTAAATAGTTCACAAAATAGTTAATTGCACGACACAGGCCTGCTTGTCATTTTCTGAGAATAATTTGACGCCAGTCGGTAAAGCTTCAGTTGGAACGTTTGATTGGTCCTCCATCCTTTCAGTCATAGTTAGTGCTGTATATATAATGACTATAAAAAAATACATTTATATTGCCCATCTTTTGATTTTAGGTATAATCTATTGATTAAAGGTATAATCTCTGATATTTAACTATTTATTTAATTATATATTTGTTTTTCTGGTCATTTTATCCATAGAACAGCTATACCCTTTTTCTGCTGAATTAATATGAAGTTTTAAATAGTCTAGCCACACTAATTCCCTTCGCATTTCTGAGCATGTCCAGTTTTCATAGCATTACATTGAAAGTTGTTATAGGCTGATCGGAGATAGGACATATTGAGTAGAATTTTAACGATTGAGCATTTGATCATATATCCACAATAGTGTCTGCCTTCCTTTAAAAGTGATTCAAAAAACGACGGGCGCATCGAAAACCCGTACATTTCTATATAGGCCCAGGTTGGAGATTCATTAAGGAATCTGTAACAAAACGTAATCAGATGACTAAATATCATGCACGCATTATTGCCAAATATTAGCCACATTTAAATCAGTGCATTAATTCCCATTTGGAGAAGAAAATAAATACCCACAAGGCAGTACTACCTATACGTTTCCACGACTGCAGTACATATTTAAAGTTCTCAATTGAGAAGACAAAAAAAGTGTGTTTCCCTTTGGAATGTGTTTCACTCTTTGTTTTCTAACACACAAATTGACAGTTTCGCTATTATTGCCATATTAAGGAAAAGCATATAAATATTACGTACATCAAGGTAAGCCTTTACATTTCCTATAGTACTCAATAGTGAATCGTTTCCATTCGGCAACATTACTCACATGAAGAAATCTTGGATAAAATATCATTCCATGTTTTTAACCTGCATGGGTTAGGCAATGGTCGGAGCCATATATCAATATATACTGAACAAAAATATAAACACAACATGCAACAATTTGAACGATGTTACTGAATTACAGTTCCCGAGTGGCGCAGCGGTCTAAGGCACTGCATCTCAGTACTAGAAGCGTCACTACAGACACCCTGGTTCGAATCCAGGCTGTATCACAACCGGCCGTTATTGGGAGTCCCATAGGGCAGCGCACAATTGGCCCAGCGTCGTCCGGGTTTGGCCGGTGTAGGCCGTCATTGTAAATAAGAATTTGTTCTTAACTGACCTGTCTAGTTAAATAATTCATAATAAGGCAATCAGTCAATAAATTCATTAGGCCCTAATCTATGGATTTCCCATAGCCAATCAGAATGACTTTTTCCCCACAAAAGGGAATTATTACAGACACAAAAACTCCCCAGTTTCATCAGATGTTCGGGTGGCTGGTCTAAGACGATGAAAACGCCTCATGTGGAGGTCCTGGGATGGGGTGACACATGGTCTGCAGTTGTGAGACCAGTTGGACATACTGCCAAATTTTCTAAAATGATGGAGGTGATTTATGGTAGAGAAATTAACATTGAATTCTCTGTCAAGAGTTCTGGTGGACATTCCTGCAGGCAGCATGTCAATTGCAAGCTCCGTCAAAACTTGAGACATCTGTGGCGTGGCGTTGTGTAAGAAAACTGCATATTTAGAGTGGCCTTTTATGTCCCCAGCACAGTGTGCACCTGTGTAAAGATCATGCTGATTAATCAGCTTCTTGATATGCCACACCTGTCAGGATGCGTCATCTTGGTAAAGGAGAAATGCTCACTAACAGGGATGTAAACAAATTGGAGAAAAACATTTGAGAGATATAAGCTTTTAGTGTGTATGAAACATTTCTGAGATATTATATTTTAGCTCATGAAACATGGGACCAACACTTTACATGTTTCGTTTATATTTTCGTCCAGTTTGACCATGGTTAGGCCTACACCTGAACTCATCAAATGCAATGACGCAGATCCGGCAGCAGATGGCAACATTGTCATCTCATCATTATCAGTAAGGCATTTCTCATACAATAGCCTAATGGTATTATAAGGGCTTAATGTTGCAAGCCTCTACAACATTAAAATTATAAAATGGAAAGCTGTTTGACTCGTTTTATCAATGCTAATCATACGTCTAATCGGCTTGTAGCCTACCTAAATTCAAGAAATTAAATTAAAAAGTTAATAAAATGTCCCCGACAAACATTATTACAAAATAAATGCTCATTACTAGTCTGACTTTTAATTTGTCTGATAAAAAATATGAACAACGTAGTAATGGGGTTTCTCCAGCTTTTATTGGGAAGAGCTTATTGGCTATATGTTTGCAGTCAAAAACAGGGGAAACTTTAAATGCAACTGTTCATTCATTGCAATCAGATGTATTTACATTTGTTATAATAGAAAACGAAATACAGCATTTTCAAACAATGATGACTGCGCAGATAACTGTTGCGTAAAGCAGAGTTAAGATGATTATTCCTGTATGGGAGAAAAGACGTAGCCTACTCAGACAGAATAAAAACATCTAATCGTTTATAATTAACTGAATATTGACAGAATGCATAGGGTAAATGTAAAGCAATGTACTAATTAATAGCTCAATCATTATGTGATGAGAAATGTTTCAGCTTCTAAAATTATATTCGTAGGCATAAACGATTTACGGGTTGCGCGCTATAGCGCTCTCACCAACATTTCAATATCAATCAATTCAGGGAATGTATACTCAAATTCAACGAATAATCTCAAACCCTCAATATCAATGCTGCACAATTTTTTGAATCATTAATTCTTACTCTGATGGAGCTAAAATAGAACACAGATTTGAGTGTTTACGTTTCCAATTACAGGAGGCTATGTTCTTCTGAGTAGATATCATATTTTAGGCTATGAGTTATTTAGCGTATTGTATTTGTAGAAAATTGTAGAAAATTCTAAAAGCTATATGTCCGTCGAATAGAGTATGACACAGAATATATAAACAAGGAGGAAGTGATTTCCCCATTTCCTTCAAACACAGGACATCGAATGGTTTCAATTAATTACGACAAAAAAAACAAAAAAAAAAGCCAAGTGGACCTCCAAAAACAGAGCCAACCCATGGCGAGCGAGAAGGAGACGCCTTATATTGTGTAATAAATTATAATATAGTTCATTTTCATTGAACAACCTTCAAGTCTCTTCTTTTTCTGTCTTTTTGTTTCAGTAGTTCCATATACAGCTAACTGGGACTCTTAAATTTGTTGACAACCTTCTTCTCTTTTACTCGCCTGTTCTGAAACCAGATAGTCACTTGTCGCTCTGTCAGGTTTGACTGATCAGATATCCTTCGTCGTTTGTCCTTTGTGATAAATTTATTGGCGGCATACTCCCTTTCCAGTTCTTTCAGCTGTACCTTGGTGTATGGCACGCGCTTCTTCCTCCCACGTCGAATAGAGCTGCCATCCCCTCCAGATACAGTGTCTGTGTGAAGAGCATAAACACATGCTTAATTAACCTAGAACCATCTGGAAAATTGCTAAAATCGTAGTATAGTTTCTAATACCGATGGGATCTGTCGTGTCTATCCACAATTCACATTACGGTGACAAGATGGATGACGGTTTCTTCTAACGAATTATTAATATGCAAATTGTAAACGGAAAAACAACGCAGGGCGAATGATAAACTGATGCTTTTGATAAACTGAGGTTTATAATGTGGAAATATGCATAAGCTTGTGAAAACATTTAAGAATATATAGCCTTAATTCCATACCTTGAATGGATGACTTCCATAGATGGTTTGACTGTGGCTGGTCCTTAGCGCAGTAAACCGGCCCATTCCATCCGTTGGTGATAGCCCATGGCTGATAAGGCTCCACTGGCAGAAGAGGCTCATGCCTGGGCTCGGTGGGTCCGCTGAGGGTGGGTACCACTGGGACGTCCAGATAGCTGGAGACAGGTTGGTAAGGGCTGGAGGAGTAGCCTTGGTAGAAAGCGAATTCCTTCGCCCTGGACCCTGGGAACTCCTCTCCTGAAACGGATGTGTTCATGTATTTGTCCCCATAGGCAGAGGAGGGTTGCGCGCAGGACTTGACGCTGCCGTGTGACATCCTACACGGGTAGTAGCTGCTGCCAAAATATCCATACGGCAAGGACGCATTTGATGAACTTTGGGCTGCGGAACAGGGGCTGCATTGTTTGACAGCTTCGCCCATGCCAGGTACTGGCACCTCGCTCGACGTGTAGGTAGTGCTTGGAGCCAGGGACGTCGGATGCGCCAACAAATTCCTGCACTGATTTGCTGCAAAATTGCCTCCTGTGAACCCCTCCATGTTTTTATTTATCTCATCCAAACCGTTATCATACAGAAACATGACTGGGTCAATCCAGCGCGAATGGAGAAGTAATGACGCTGTCATAGCATGCCCTACATCGAGACAACCTGCTCTTTTTAAAAAATCCCCACGACTGAAAAAAGAGATACGGAATCTGGGAGAGTAACCGATACTCACGCGCCTGTGTGGACCTAAAGATCGCAAGGTTATTGGGCAAAGCCAGGCACGTGATATGCAAAGGAGCTGATAAACGTCTAGACTGCAGATAATGCAGCTCCATGCCCAAAGTGTTTATACTCTAAAACAATATAGCATTTAGGAGGAAAAGGACTACACGTTTTAAACAAGATGAACAGTTCCGAGATATCATACAGATAACCATAGGCCTACACTCCATATAGTTGTTATTCATGAATCTATTGGAATCTGTCTGATGTCATTCTTGGTTTATAGCCTAGCATTTTGCTGAGGAAACATCACATGGATGGAGACTGACATTTAAATACTTTTTGTCAAAATGCTGATAAAAACAGTAGAATGGAGATGCGGTGGACGCAGATTTATCTATGCCGCCGTTACGCATTAACATTTATCAACAGTTATATGGCCAAGGCAGTTTGTACGAAATATGGGTTGATTTAAATTAAATAATTGATATTATTTTTTTACATTTTATTACACCGTGTATGGAAAATCATTTATTAAAACTACCTTCTAATTGACCAGAATGCGCTGAGCTTGGAAACAACATGCTGTTAGATAGTTTTTTTTATCCCCCCCATTTTTTTTTTATATATACACGAAGTAGCATACATTTTGTTTTGGGCTAATAGGAAAATATCAAGGAAGGTGAAACTACATTAAAATGCTTTGGTGGAGAAATATCAGTCATTCAAACCGTAAAGGAAATCAAGAATAGTCTGTGCGTAAAACTCACTGAAATGTAAACCATGCATGCCACGGCAATATTCTGAAATACACTGCTATTCTAGCTGCTGTTCAGTCTCTTATAGGCTTTATAACCTACCGACAGAAAGCAGCTAGCACACTATTTGGCAGCGAGCTCTTTTACACATGGGTTAGACTGCTGGAGGCCAAGGACAAGGTCAAGTTGAAAGTTAGTTGCAGTCCGTCTAGCCAGAGATGTTATTGTCATCCAACTACTGACCGTATGGCTTGAATTCCTTCAGGAGTCCTTCAGGAGAGGTGAGAAAACAAACAACTATATTGTTGAATAAACCCCTTGGTGATCTTTTGTCGATGTTTAAAGAAACCTCTGCGCTTATTCAGTAAAGGCCGTAGCATTTCATAGTGACTTGGGGGGGTATGTATTCATTTGTCCATGTGAGCTTTTGGCAAAGTAGTGAGGAAATGATGTAATTGCAGAAACATGCTGAACATAAACATGTAAGGGCATCCGACCGGTTATCGTGTTTACCGACATGGCATTTATCCAGGGGTAATATCACCTGGGTAAAGACATAGGCCTGGCAACCTAGGAACTAAACCCATTCCATTCGCATTTCAGACGTGTAAAACATTAGCAGACAATAGGAAACTGTGGTTTCAAAGAGAAGTTCAACTGCACCATATTTTCAGCTCATTAAGAATGAGAGAAACATTCTGCTCTCCCATGTTTTGTTAGGCATGTGGTAAGAGGCTATCTCAGTTAGGCTACAGGCTACGAGAGGAACGAATTGAGCTAATCAATTCGAATCAATGACAAAGTAGCTGTTTGTGAAATGGCATTTTACTTGTGCACAAATATAAAATGTGAAAATTCGGCCTAGAAGAAAAAGAAAAACGGAGCTAGACTATATCTTATTTTAAGTTAGAATGAGCAAAAGACTTTAGGTTACAACATCGCCACTGGCTTTGTCTGTGACAGAGAACGAACGACACATTGCACTGCATTTCTTCCATTAGACATAGTTGCGTGGAATATTTGAATAACAATGTATTCGAAATTTTACAAGCAAGAACACCAATACAATAGGCCGAGAAGGTGCCTTTTATGGATAAGGTATTTGCAGGAGAAAATTAGCATTTGGTTGTGATACTGCACCAAAATGGCTTAACCCGTATTCTTCATAGCTATTCAACTGCCCACGTTTTCCCGGAATCACCGTTCCCAATATATATAGCCTGTCCATATATGTTTGAGGACACAAAGTAGACAATTGTGCTTATCTATTGAAATCTGTTTCCACGGTTTCGGTCGATGCTGTTAGCAAGTTATTCTGGAGGGGATGAGGGATATACCATACCTATGCTTTAAGCATACTGCTATACTATACTGAAGTGTTTCATTCCAAACCTTGGGCGTATTGTCACCCAACCGAGTGGGCAGGAAATATCACAGCCTGCTAATGGCTGCTACATTCACAGTCAGAACTCCTTCCCTTCTCGTCGAATGGAGCCGAGTTCAATGAGGCTGGGCTGTCATGTTAAACCATATGTTAGGCCTATGTCGCCTATGTTCATGCGGCTATGAGAGAATTCAATGGTCGCAGTAGAGACATTAGCGGCCCTACCGCAGACATTGAAAAAGCGTCCTGTAGCTAGTCATAAATAAAGCAATGACGCGATGCTACTACCAACATCGAACATGGCCAGACCCCCAGTGCAGTGGTGTAGTGGGCCGGTGTGGGAAACGAGGGGATCTAGCCTATACTCCTATCTGCCCTGATGGCCACACTCTCAGGCTCTTCTTAGACAAATAATGGCTAGCCACACATTGGCTCTGGGCGGTGAATTTCGCGGTCAACAATATCGTCAGCTTTTCTGTGCGGGACCAGTTAGAGGATATGTTAATACGCCATGTCGTACGCACCTGATCGTTTCTTATTTGGTAAGCTACTTTAATATACTGGTAACATCAGCGTGGACATATAGCGCACACAGTAGAAAGAGGCGATACATTGGACCTATAGCGTTAACAAATAATATCTGGGTTATTGTGTAAATGCATTCATCACAAGGCGGATAGATCAAGAGAAGATGGTAATCGAGGGTCAATTAATTTTCAAAGACGCTTTTGACCCGCTGAAATATGAAAAGGGGTCCATAACCTCATAATCGAATGCTGTAGGCTATATAACTTTATAGAAATTCGAGAGGAAATCAACGATGTGCAAGTATCTACTACCACATATCTACAACACAAAATCTGTGTTCGTGTGTGTATAGTGCGTGTGTTATCCTGTGTGTGTGCGCGTCTCTTCGGTAGGGCTTCATAGGTGTATTTTTCGTTTCACAAAACAAAACACATAGGCTCAGATGATGGTAGAAGTAAATTAAGACCTTTTAATAATTAAAATTATTGTTGGGAAAAATATGATATATTTTGAAGACTTTGAATAATTTAGGAATAATAGTAGTAGCCTTGCACGAGCTTTGGCTTGTGCGAGACGGAACTGCTCATAAGACTGCTCATCTCCTGTTTCTGTAGCGCGAGACAGCTTGTACAAGTACACCCCCTGGACAGGATGCTAGTCTATCCCAGGGCCTTACCCCCCAATCTATCTCCTTAACGCTGAGTGCCAAGCAGAGACCCATTGGGTCCCATTTTTACAGTCTTTGGTATGACTCGGCCCGGGATCGAACTCCCAACCTGCCAATCTCAGGGCCGACACTAACCACAAGCCCACTGAGGAATAAATAGGCCCACTAGAAAATAGGCCTAATACTAGATATACTGTTTCGCGAATGATATAGACCTTAACAACAACGCCGAATCAGTATACCTCATTTATGCATAGTTATTAGAACGTAGTTTTTTTTCTTCAAATAAATTGATGGTCTATTTAAGAACTGAGTTCAGAATGTGACTAAAACGTGTAGATCAGTGGCTGGTGTAGATGGTAATGTACACGTTTTGTTCAATCCAATCAACCGGTTTGAACTGCATTTCTTAAATATGATTGTATTGTTTATTATTTGGCTGTGGCTCATTAAGGATTTCGCTTAATTGCAGCAACCCACTATTTAGATGTTAATTGGCCAATAGCCTACTAGCTATAATTTGTCTGAGTATGACCCTTTAGAAGTTATAGAAATAAAATGTTCGTTAAAGGTACATTTTGAAATAGAAACATTTCAGAAATAATAGGCTATACAAGCTTTTACAAAAATATTTTTAGTTAAGCCTAACACAAATGTGAATATCAAACAGTGACGTTCTATGCCAATTGAATAAATACAATTATTAAACTAATAACACAACTACTAACTTTAACATCATTATTAAACCATTAATCATAATTATTATTATATTTGACGTCCAAATTGACATTAATGTTGAAGTAGCGGTAATAGAGCTAAAAGAATCAGCGAATGACGCGTCCTGTCTGATGAGCGTTGCAGAATTAATTTAAATTAAACAATACAGGCTTCTGCTTACTGACTAGTGTGTGTAGCTCGTTCGATAATACAAATACAATGACGTGAAGATACACCTTACGCCGCGTGCCAATTTATAGGAGAGATAGTGAGATTATATTGAAAAATGCATGTATTCCTCAGAATCTTGTTTTATTCCACTGAACAAAATCTCTAGAAAGGAAGGTAATATCACATTAAAATCCTTTAGCCTATTTCGTTTTTAAAAAGACTGGATCACCTGCTTAGTTTATAAATAGCGTATGTAATATACTGTAATTTTCAATGAGTGGACAGCCATTATTCATCCCTGCTAGTCAGAATTTGTGCTGGCATGGGATTTAATTCACTAACAGCAACACACATAAAATAGTGCTGAATTATTTGTGGAGACAAACCTGGTAAATAATGACCTTGATGCCTAACACTTGGGAGCAAAATCCTTACATTTCCCTAAAAGTCAGTCGCTTCCATAACCTCTGTATGAAACAAAAAAAACACAAACTTCAGAATATACAGAGGTGGAAGAGGTGTCAGTGAGGTTGGCTGCTGGTCGGTAGAGTACAACCTACAGAGGTGGAAGAGGTGTCAGTGGGGTTGGCTGCTGGTCGGTAGAGTACAACCTACAGAGGTGGAAGAGGTGTCAGTGAGGTTGGCTGCTGGTCGGTAGACTACAACCTACAGAGGTGGAAGAGGTGTCAGTGGGGTTGGCTGCTGGTCGGTAGACTACAACCTACAGAGGTGGAAGAGGTGTCAGTGAGGTTGGCTGCTGGTCGGTAGACTACAACCTACAGAGGTGGAAGAGGTGTCAGTGGGGTTGGCTGCTGGTCGGTAGACTACAACCTACAGAGGTGGAAGAGGTGTCAGTGGGGTTGGCTGCTGGTCGGTAGACTACAACCTACAGAGGTGGAAGAGGTGTCAGTGGGGTTGGCTGCTGGTCGGTAGACTACAACCTACAGAGGTGGAAGAGGTGTCAGTGGGGTTGGCTGCTGGTCGGTAGACTACAACCTACAGAGGTGGAAGAGGTGTCAGTGGGGTTGGCTGCTGGTCGGTAGACTACAACCTACAGAGGTGGAAGAGGTGTCAGTGGGGTTGGCTGCTGGTCGGTAGACTACAACCTACAGAGGTGGAAGAGGTGTCAGTGGGGTTGGCTGCTGGTCGGTAGACTACAACCTACAGAGGTGGAAGAGGTGTCAGTGAGGTTGGCTGCTGGTCGGTAGACTACAACCTACAGAGGTGGAAGAGGTGTCAGTGAGGTTGGCTGCTGGTCGGTAGACTACAACCTACAGAGGTGGAAGAGGTGTCAGTGGGGTTGGCTGCTGGTCGGTAGACTACAACCTACAGAGGTGGAAGAGGTGTCAGTGGGGTTGGCTGCTGGTCGGTAGACTACAACCTACAGAGGTGGAAGAGGTGTCAGTGGGGTTGGCTGCTGGTCGGTAGACTACAACCTACAGAGGTGGAAGAGGTGTCAGTGGGGTTGGCTGCTGGTCGGTAGACTACAACCTACAGAGGTGGAAGAGGTGTCAGTGAGGTTGGCTGCTGGTCGGTAGACTACAACCTACAGAGGTGGAAGAGGTGTCAGTGAGGTTGGCTGCTGGTCGGTAGACTACAACCTACAGAGGTGGAAGAGGTGTCAGTGAGGTTGGCTGCTGGTCGGTAGACTACAACCTACAGAGGTGGAAGAGGTGTCAGTGAGGTTGGCTGCTGGTCGGTAGACTACAACCTACAGAGGTGGAAGAGGTGTCAGTGAGGTTGGCTGCTGGTCGGTAGACTACAACCTACAGAGGTGGAAGAGGTGTCAGTGGGGTTGGCTGCTGGTCGGTAGACTACAACCTACAGAGGTGGAAGAGGTGTCAGTGGGGTTGGCTGCTGGTCGGTAGACTACAACCTACAGAGGTGGAAGAGGTGTCAGTGGGGTTGGCTGCTGGTCGGTAGACTACAACCTACAGAGGTGGAAGAGGTGTCAGTGGGGTTGGCTGCTGGTCGGTAGACTACAACCTACAGAGGTGGAAGAGGTGTCAGTGGGGTTGGCTGCTGGTCGGTAGAGTACAACCTACAGAGGTGGAAGAGGTGTCAGTGGGGTTGGCTGCTGGTCGGTAGAGTACAACCTACAGAGGTGGAAGAGGTGTCAGTGGGGTTGGCTGCTGGTCGGTAGACTACAACCTACAGAGGTGGAAGAGGTGTCAGTGGGGTTGGCTGCTGGTCGGTAGACTACAACCTACAGAGGTGGAAGAGGTGTCAGTGGGGTTGGCTGCTGGTCGGTAGACTACAACCTACAGAGGTGGAAGAGGTGTCAGTGGGGTTGGCTGCTGGTCGGTAGACTACAACCTACAGAGGTGGAAGAGGTGTCAGTGGGGTTGGCTGCTGGTCGGTAGACTACAACCTACAGAGGTGGAAGAGGTGTCAGTGAGGTTGGCTGCTGGTCGGTAGACTACAACCTACAGAGGTGGAAGAGGTGTCAGTGAGGTTGGCTGCTGGTCGGTAGACTACAACCTACAGAGGTGGAAGAGGTGTCAGTGAGGTTGGCTGCTGGTCGGTAGACTACAACCTACAGAGGTGGAAGAGGTGTCAGTGAGGTTGGCTGCTGGTCGGTAGACTACAACCTACAGAGGTGGAAGAGGTGTCAGTGAGGTTGGCTGCTGGTCGGTAGACTACAACCTACAGAGGTGGAAGAGGTGTCAGTGAGGTTGGCTGCTGGTCGGTAGACTACAACCTACAGAGGTGGAAGAGGTGTCAGTGAGGTTGGCTGCTGGTCGGTAGACTACAACCTACAGAGGTGGAAGAGTTGTCAGTGAGGTTGGCTGCTGGTCGGTAGACTACAACCTACAGAGGTGGAAGAGGTGTCAGTGAGGTTGGCTGCTGGTCGGTAGACTACAACCTACAGAGGTGGAAGAGTTGTCAGTGAGGTTGGCTGCTGGTCGGTAGACTACAACCTACAGAGGTGGAAGAGGTGTCAGTGAGGTTGGCTGCTGGTCGGTAGACTACAACCTACAGAGGTGGAAGAGGTGTCAGTGAGGTTGGCTGCTGGTCGGTAGACTACAACCTACAGAGGTGGAAGAGGACACACTCCTATTCAAGATCACACCATTTCAATTCCCTTTTCTCTAACTGCACTGCATTTGTAGTCACAGTAGATTGAATGCACATCTACCAATATTTTTTAAATAAGAGTAAAGTCCACGACACGTGCCAGTGACCCCCCCAAGATAAACAAGCAGTAGGCCTATGGGGTGAGGGTGCAACCAGCAACAGCATCCAATTTGCTCTGCCTCTTCCTGAGACAGGGTCCAATCTGAGATGAAACCACTATTCCTACTACCTGTGACCAGGGCCAATAGGGCTCTGGGGAATATGGTGCCATCTGGGACAGACACACTCTGTAGAACTCCCAGGCTCTGTAGCTAACCCAGAAACACCCAGAAGGACCTTTCACTTTGGCCTGTCTGGCCTGGTTGCTCTGCTCTATAGGATCTAGGACCAAAGTGGTGCTCTGTTTGTAATAGCTGCCAAGCAGATAACACAGCACTTAGTCTCCAGTGCTTAATGGAGTTTTTATGGGCTAGTCTTGTGATCGTGTGACCTATGGCATCCTGGCCTCTGTGTCTCTTGGTAAACTAGATCAGAAACATGCCGCTCTCTCCTTTTGTCTTGGGAGAGCGAGAGAGAGTGAAAGAGAATCCTACAGTTTTTCTATTTCCATCAGAAAACACAGACCTCCTTGTTGACCATTTCACCCCTTAACTGAAGAGCCACTTCAATCTACAGAGTTTTACTGTATCCTGGAAGCACTTCCATTCTTGCTTCTATAAGTTCTGTTTTTCTGACACGCTTTGGAAGGCCTCTCCTACCTCAGGGTTAACGCAGTGTTATATTGGCAAACTTTATAGGAAACATCTACATTGAGTGTACAAAACATTATGAACACCTGCTCTTTCCATGACACACTGACCAGGTGAAGGCTATGATCAATTATTGATTACTTGTTAAATCCACTTCAAAGCAGTGTAGATTAAGAGGAGGCGACAGGTTAAAGAATCATTTTTAAGCTATGAGACAACTGACATGAATTGTGTATGAGTGCCATTCAGAGGGTGAATGGTCAAGACCAAAGATTTAAGTGCCTTTGAACAGGGTATGGTAGTACATGCCAGGTGCACTGCTTTGTGTCAAGAACTGCAACACTGCTGCGTTTTTCTACACCCAACAGTTTCCCATGTGTATCAAGAACAGTCAATCCAGCCAATCTGACACAACTTCGTAAAGCATTGGAGTCACGGGCCAGAATCCCTGTGGAACGCTGGACACCTTGTAGTCCATGCCTCAACGAATTGAGGCTGTTCTGAGAGAAAAAAAAGAGTGAGGCACCTCAGTATTAGGAAGCTGTTCATAATGTTTGGTATACTCAGTGTATAAGAACCACTATTGAATTCTATAGGCTTACTACACAACCACCTTCAGCCAGTCACGTGCACTCTGGCTCACTCCTCTCCGTCTGGTTGGCTGGTTGCATAAGGCAGCAATAGAGGCGCTCCACTTCTGGTCTTTGGCCATCTTCTCCTCTGTATGTACAGCACATTGCATGCTCATTTTGCTTGACCTATAGGAAGAAGCTATACTGTAACAGCCAGTCACAGTTCCTGTGCATGCAGAATTCACACACGCTTATGTTAAATCAGGGCCAGGTGTATTATTTAGTTCACAATGTAGCAAAAACATTTAGCAACAAAAACAAGCATTTCTTACAGGATAAATTCTGGTAATGTCCTCCCCATTTCAGCCATTTGTTTTGGTTCCTAGTGAAGACACCCCAGTTTACACTCTTATTTCCCCAAAAGAAAAGCAGTCACCTACAGACATGAATGTAAGTATGTGGGACAGCTTAGTAAACACCTCAGACATCTTTGATAGAATACATATTTGTACCGTGATGCAAAACTTTAAAAAGTGCTTACCCTCTAACGAGGAGCTTAATAAAAATATAGAATGATGCAATTATCTAGATCAGTCTCATCAGGCACCTTGTCTTCCTCCTGCTAACAGACAGTACAGACACCGGTGCAAGGCTTTAGAGTTGTGGGTCAAAAAGCAATCCAATATCACTGGAAGGAAACATACATATAATCTCTCACCTTTTATTAAACAATAAAACACATACAAATAACACCGGAACATTCTATCCCTCCACATGTCAAGAGTAAATAAAACCACCACAGGAAGAGAAAAACAAATCAATGATCAGGATCAACACACGTGACGTTGCAGTGAGGTGAGTGGCGACTAGAACTAAGAATCATCTGAAGTCTCAGTGGTCTATTGTTGACGAGTGAGTGTGGTCGTTAACAAGTATAACGCGGGTCATTTCCTTGACAACGCTTGGGTCTGCTTTCCATGACGACGTGTGCTAAGGTAGCACCGATATCGTCATGGTGATAGCTGTAGTGGTTAGTCAGCCTACTGAGTGACAGTGACTTTGGAGAGCCTCCCCACACCTCAAAACATCCACTGTCTTCTAGCCTAGCCATCTAAAACATTAAAAGAAAGCTACTTTAACAAAAGGCAGGATCACAGAGGCAACACGACTCCCATCTTACAGACACAGTGTAGTCTAGTACTGTGCTGAGATGATCTGTCACATCACGGCTGGCTGTATTCTCTTGGCTTTGACCCAATACGCACATCTTGACAAGTCCTGGGGAGAGGGGGGGGGCAAACCGACACCCCAACTACATGGTAGTAGTCTTGTATGGAATAGACCCTGGTGAAGCTATGGATGGGGGGGGAGGTACTGTTCCCCCGCCCCTATTGGCCCTCCTTGTCCTCATCCTCCCGCAGGAACTGGAAGACAGAGGAGAAGTCTTTACCGGCGTAGCCCCGAGCACACATCATGCGGTATATCTGGTGGGCCAGGGAGCCCAGAGGGACAGGGGTCTTGGTGTTGGTGGCTGTAGTCTGGGCTAGCCCCAGGTCCTGAAGAGGAGAAACACTCATTAGCCCTCTGCCATCACCGCTTGTTGTACACAGTTAAAACATGTCAATCTCTTTCGAGTTACATGAAAGTTAATGTCTCTGTCAATAGTATTAACTAAAATAAAGTCACAGGAAATGGAAGAATCAGCTTCTGTGACACTCAAACATTTGTGTACTAAACGTCGAGAGAGAGAGGAGAGGGATGAAGTAAACGGGAGACCCACCTTGGCCATGAGTTGGGTCCCGAAGCCTCCCTGGTAGTTGTTTCCAGAGGGGACTCCCTCCATGACACCAGGTACAGGGTTGTAGGTGTCACTGGACCAGCAGCGGCCTGAACTCATGTTCAGGATCTTAGCCAGTAGCTTAGGGTCCAGACCTAGTCTGCCAGGGGCCAGGAAATCACAAGCATTAAAACAGAAACATTTTACAAGTTTAAGGTGGGTTACTGTTTACCGTGTGGCATTTCTCTGACTGCTGGTTAGTCATAACTACAAGTAAAGGACGAGTCAGAGACAACATGTAGACAGTTGAAAGAGTAGCAGCTTTATAAAAAACAAAAGGAGCTTTTCCATTGGATAGTTCCTTTGCGTGACTATAGTGGTAGTGTTACAGATCTGTACGATACTCACAGCATGGTTCTGTTCAACAAGCGTTAAGTGCAACAAGACATTTTGTTGGAGATGCGTTCTCTGCTGTGAATGCATTAGGAATACTCAACCGGATGCCAAGGTTCATGGTCTCCGAGGTCCCGATCATGCCAATCGCCAGCAGCATATTGTTGCAGATTTTGGCTGCCTGTAACAAACAGTCTCCTGGTTACATCCCATGTCGTTTTGGAATAATCCTCCCATAATGCTGCTAGTAGGAATGTAATGTGTGTATCCCCAATGGCACCCTATTCCCTAAAGTGTTTTACCTTTGACCAAGGCCTCGGGGACAGGTAGCCTAGCGGTTAAGAGCATTGGGTCAGTAACAAAAAGGTCGCTGGTTTGAATCCCTGCACCGACTTGGTGAAAAGGCACTTAACACTAATTTCTCCTGGGGGCCATTTGAGACAGGTCATGTAAATGTGTATGACTACCTGTCCAGTGCCGACGGCCCCACAGTACACCACGTTGGCTCCCATACAGGTCAGCAGCTCCTGGGCCGCAGTAAACTCCTCCTCTACTCCCCCCACCATGAAGGTCAGCTTCCCTGAGCTGGCAGCCCCCACACCTGGAGAAAAGGAGGGTGAGATGAACATCCTAAACTTGAGAATATCTGATGAAGTGGAAACGTTGTACATTTGGGTACATAGCGCGCGCCAGACAAGCACACTTCTAAAACATGGCGGTTTCATTACAATAGTATGTCAGTCACTGCTGTTGCTTCTCAACTGTTATGAGGTAATCACAGAAAGATTGATGCAAATCTACAGAGCACTTTACTAAACAACAGCTTGTTCCCTTGTCAAACACCCAACCTTCTCTCACCAAGTTTGGCTGAGAAAGTAATTCCACATAAAATCAACTGAAATGAAAAATGAGGCAAGCCCTAGGCTTGTGGATTATTTCCATAGCAATAGTTTCATACTCAGTCAAACATAAGGTTGTGGGGAAAGTAAAGGGAGCTAAACATATTTAGACAAAATGAAGTGGCAGCAAAAAGCTGGCTGAGAGAAAGAGATGTCTCAAATCCCATGACAAATGTGGGGTAACCAGTTAAAAAAAAAGAAAAGTGGGGAGATTTTCTTAAATGCATTAAAAACTTAAGCTACACAGCCCCAAAATGCGTAGATAAAAATGCAACCCTTTCATTTCTGTTGCCAAAGTTACAGGCCCTCGGTCTCTCTGCCATAATAATGAGCAGTGTGTGTGTGTGTGACAACTGCATCTCTGCCATCTCCCACAGCCTGGGAACCAATACACACAAATTACGGAGTCTCTAAGGACATGTATTACAGTGAATGTGTTTGTTGGTGGCTACGTAGCTAGAGTTCTGTGGTCAAACGTTTTCATTCCAGTCAGCACAGTAGTCTTTCATGATAAACATTTCCCAAGGCTTTACATACAAGTCTAATTGATTTCAATTAAAATGTATAAGAAAACAATAGTATTTTTCTGTGTCGTAATGACTGGATTTGGGACTAGGTTATTGTATGATGACTACGCTGACAGCAGGGGAGCGTTCCAAAATAGAACCCTACCCCCCTATATTGTGCACTACTTTTAACTAGCTCCCTGTGGGCTCTGGTCAACAGTAGTGCACTATATAGGGAACAGGGGCCCATTTGGGCTGCATCCCAGGTTGTGTGGCTTTCCTATTATTGCTCCAGAAAACAAGGCATTCCTTCCAACAGTGAGTCTGCTGCCAAACCTCTCTGACGCACTGTGGGCTCTGGCTGGAAGAGGCAACACATGAAGGACAGAGAACCAGAGGTCTCTCAAAAGCACAGGGAAACAGCCTGATTATAGACCATCTCACTAAATAATACTACAAAGTAAGTCTGGGTTGGAGAAGGTATTCTGGATATGTCCATACTGGGCTACAGCAAAGCTCCTTGCTGGATTCAGAACAAGCAGAGCTGGAAGTTCTAAACATGATGTGTGGTCTCCCCGGGGGTTTGGTTTGGTGTGGTCTCCCCGGGGGTTTGGTTTGGTCTCCCCGGGGGTTTGGTTTGGCGTGGTCTCCCCGGGGGTTTGGTTTGGCGTGGTCTCCCCGGGGGTTTGGTTTGGCGTGGTCTCCCCGGGGGTTTGGTTTGGCGTGGTCTCCCCGGGGGTTTGGTTTGGCGTGGTCTCCCCGGGGGTTTGGTTTGGCGTGGTCTCCCCGGGGGTTTGGTTTGGCGTGGTCTCCCCGGGGGTTTGGTTTGGCGTGGTCTCCCCGGGGGTTTGGTTTGGCGTGGTGTCCCCGGGGGTTTGGTTTGGCGTGGTGTCCCCGGGGGTTTGGTTTGGCGTGGTCTCCCCGGGGGTTTGGTGTGGTCTCCCCGGGGGTTTGGTGTGGTCTCCCCGGGGGTTTGGTGTGGTCTCCCCGGGGGTTTGGTGTGGTCTCCCCGGGGGTTTGGTGTGGTCTCCCCGGGGGTTTGGTGTGGTCTCCCCGGGGGTTTGGTGTGGCCTCCCCGGGGGTTTGGTGCGGTCTCTCCGGGGGTTTGGTGCGGTCTCCGGGGGTTTGGTGCGGTCTCCGGGGGTTTGGTGCGGTCTCCGGGGGTTTGGTGCGGTCTCCGGGGGTTTGGTGCGGTCTCCGGGGGTTTGGTGCGGTCTCCTGATCAAAGGCTCAAGTCTTGGTTACAGTACCATCATCTGGGTAACAATGACACCAGTCTCATCACATTCCCCTGTGCTCTATTACGACCATGCAACTCCTTTTGTCTCCCCCACCACACACACGAGAGGTTTCAGTTTTCTGACCACAGATTACATGTTCAACCACAGGCATTCCAGCACAGTATCAAGGTAGTAACATGCTGCAATACTTGACTCTAACCAAACACACACCTCTGTGACCTGCAGCCACCCAAGTTCAACGTGGGAAGCTGGACAGCCTTAATCCAAGAGCACTGCCACAGGAAGGATGCGTATAAATCATTACTAATCTTTAGGGCCTGATGGTAAAATATGCCAACATCAACTCAAAGTGGCTTTCCTCAAGTTAAAAGGCTGAGTTCAAACAAACAGTGTATGAGTTTCCCCTGAAGACTGTGATAGTGTTTTACAGCTTGGAGCCTTTCTGAAGGCCAGTAGGGCTCTTCCTCCTCCTCCTCATGACCCAGGCTGTCAGGTAGGTCCTCCTCCTCATGACCCAGGCTGTCAGGTAGGTCCTCCTCCTCATGACCCAGGCTGTCAGGTAGGTCCTCCTCCTCATGACCCAGGCTGTCAGGTAGGTCCTCCTCCTCATGACCCAGGCTGTCAGGTAGGTCCTCCTCCTCATGACCCAGGCTGTCAGGTAGGTCCTCCTCCTCATGACCCAGGCTGTCAGGTAGGTCCTCCTCCTCATGACCCAGGCTGTCAGGTAGGTCCTCCTCCTCATGACCCAGGCTGTCAGGTAGGTCCTCCTCCTCATGACCCAGGCTGTCAGGTAGGTCCTCCTCCTCATGACCCAGGCTGTCAGGTAGGTCCTCCTCCTCATGACCCAGGCTGTCAGGTAGGTCCTCCTCCTCATGACCCAGGCTGTCAGGTAGGTCCTCCTCCTCATGACCCAGGCTGTCAGGTAGGTCCTCCTCCTCATGACCCAGGCTGTCAGGTAGGTCCTCCTCCTCATGACCCAGGCTGTCAGGTAGGTCCTCCTCCTCATGACCCAGGCTGTCAGGTAGGTCCTCCTCCTCATGACCCAGGCTGTCAGGTAGGTCCTCCTCCTCATGACCCAGGCTGTCAGGTAGGTCCTCCTCCTCATGACCCAGGCTGTCAGGTAGGTCCTCCTCCTCATGACCCAGGCTGTCAGGTAGGTCCTCCTCCTCATGACCCAGGCTGTCAGGTAGGTCCTCCTCCTCATGACCCAGGCTGTCAGGTAGGTCCTCCTCCTCATGACCCAGGCTGTCAGGTAGGTCCTCCTCCTCATGACCCAGGCTGTCAGGTAGGTCCTCCTCCTCATGACCCAGGCTGTCAGGTAGGTCCTCCTCCTCATGACCCAGGCTGTCAGGTAGGTCCTCCTCCTCCTCCTCATGACCCAGGCTGTCAGGTAGGTCCTCCTCCTCCTCCTCATGACCCAGGCTGTCAGGTAGGTCCTCCTCCTCCTCCTCATGACCCAGGCTGTCAGGTAGGTCCTCCTCCTCCTCCTCATGACCCAGGCTGTCAGGTAGGTCCTCCTCCTCCTCATGACCCAGGCTGTCAGGTAGGTCCTCCTCCTCCTCATGACCCAGGCTGTCAGGTAGGTCCTCCTCCTCCTCATGACCCAGGCTGTCAGGTAGGTCCTCCTCCTCATGACCCAGGCTGTCAGGTAGGTCCTCCTCCTCATGACCCAGGCTGTCAGGTAGGTCCTCCTCCTCATGACCCAGGCTGTCAGGTAGGTAAGGTACTTTCTATAACCCAGACTGAACCATCTATATGAGAAGCAGAGACTGAATGGATTCACAATTTTGTCACATGAAAGGAAATGATCCCGTGTCGGCCATTTTAACCTGAACCAAGGCCCACATGGGAGTCTGCTGTCCTGGGTATTCACCAGGTTGTCAGGAGAAATACAAAATCAGTCTTCCTCCCAGTGGAATTCACAGAGCTACACGTGTGGCAACAGAGACATGAGTACACATATGATCATGACGGAGATGGTTCTCTTTATATAACTTGGTCAATTGGTTTGCAGTAAAAAGATGTGTAATTGTTGCGAAGTTGTGCTATGAGAGAGAGATGCACTGGTAGTAGACTTTAAAAACCACGTTTTCAGAAAAGGGGGGGCACAAATAAAGAGCTTTTCGAGCTGCTGGGATCTGAGAACGGAGCATTTGTGTGGAAGGGTCATCGGGTCAAACTCCAGATGCTGGGTTCTGAAATAATCCACATCATGGGCCACAAATGTGCTAGAGAGCTCCATCTACTAAATCTGGTCCATTTCAACAATTAGGGAGTGGAGAGGCTGGTCCTCTCAGATTGCAGCAGAGACCCCCAAGGAAATTCTGCATCCCAAATTGCACTCTATTCCTATGGGCCCGGGTCAAAAGAAGTGCACTATATTTATCTACATATGTTTTGTTATTTAATTAGGCAAGTCAGTTAAGAACAAATACTTATTTACAATGACGGCCTACCTAGACGACGCTGGGCCAATTGTGCACCGCGTTATGGGACTCCCAATCACGGCCGGATGTGATACAGCCTGGATTCGAACCAGGGACTGTAGTGATGACTTTTGCACTGAGAAGCAGTGCCTTAGACTGCTGAGCCATTTGGAACAAAGCCTGTATTAGTCCTTACCTCCTGACACAGGCGCGTCCATAAAAACTGCCCCCATCTTCTCCGCGGCCACGGCCATCTCCTTGGAAACGGCTGGGTCGATGGTGCTGGAGTCAATGAGTAGCGAGCCTTTCTTAACCTTCCTGTAGAACAGTAAAGTACCCACCTTATTGTTTAAAACAACAGTCTGAAGGGTTTCTGTTAAAGACAGATAGCTAAGTGACTTGGACTTGAATCTTGTATTAGGACTCTGGTCAAAAGTAGTGCACTATAAAGGGAACAGAGAGCCATTTGGGACATAGCCAGTGAGTAATCGAGAGCAAGGGATCTTACTTGAGGATACCGTTGGGCCCAGTGTAAACCTCGATGACGTTGGGACTGGAGGGCAGCATGGTGACGATGCGGTCTGTCTGGTCTGCCACCTCCGCAGGGTTATCCACAATCTGACAAAACAGGGCTTTATTCATTAGGGCACGCCGTAGCAAAATGTTTCAAATACAAAAACTAGTGTTTCCTATTGGACAAGTTCAGGTAGTCCCTCCCTGTTTTAGTCTGTTGGTGCCTAATGAATAAGCTACACCCCAGGCAAGCACAACCATTAGGATTCAATTAAGAAGTAGATCGGCAATGACGAGAGTAAAATCTTATGATGGACTCAGTTTGCTTGGACACTCATTTAAGTGGTTCCATCCATCTACAATAGATTATTTTTAGTCCTGGTATTTTGTTTGTGTTTTGAGCCCCTACCAGCTGACATCACATCAGAGAGCTATGGCATGCCATCAGCCGGTGCATTTCCCCCAATGCGCTGCCATTAGCAAACAAGCAAGTTTTTTTTGTCCCACCTGGGCACCCAACTCTTGCAGTTCTTTGCAGGACTCAGGGAAGACGTCAGTGGCGATGACGGGGTATCCGTGCTTCAGTAAGTTCTTGGCCATGGGTTTTCCCATGTTCCCCAGGCCGATGAAACCCACCTGGGTCTTAGAGGCCATGGACCTGCTGGAGACTGGGAGGTACAAGGGTGTATTCATCAGTGCAAACCGGTGCAATCTGTAGCGAAACATTCCAAAAGAAAACTAGTGTTTCTTATTGGACAAGTTCAGGTAGGCCTAGGTCCCTCCCTTTTTGGTTCCTAATCCACCCCAGGAACAACTTGTAATGAGAATAGACTACTACCAGAAGCCTTTTGTTATCCTTTCAGCCAAGCTGAGACAGCTCTAAAGCTTTTCTGTGTAGGCCTTCACTAACAAAAATAAATTGTCAGAATGTGAAAAACTATAGTCTCTTGCAAAATGCTGTTAAAAGGCTCCCTAGTCCATTGAAACAGCCAGGACACTTCTAATCTAGGCCTTGCCGTTCTGGTTTAATGAAATCCAAACATAACCCAGCCCTATCAATAGTTACCCAAGACCTGTATACTACATCGAAGTGGGTAATGGCAGAGGCAAGCTTGATAAAACTAAATACGACCAAGGAAAGTTGGCCATACATTTCTACATTGATTCCAGACATTCATTTTTTTCTGAGAATGAATTTAATTTCAAATCCTAAACCATTTGATATGAAAACCCACTGCAGCCCTTGTAGTGCCAAAGTCAAGCAAATGCTAACACGATAATTGCATATCAAAGAAGTAAACAGGTAGTGAACTCATTCACCATTTCCTATAAAAACACAAGTATGAAGGCTGAAAGTAGAGATGTATTGGCCAAAGGGCATCTTATAAATAAACTGTGGTGTGTAAATGTGTGAGAGAAAGGGGGGGGCAGTCATCCAGGCTACAGGTCTCTCACATGGCTGGCTCTCCCAGCCAATCTATAGTGGCTTCAGTGGAAAGACACCTGACCTGCCACTGTTGGACTGACGCCGCGTTCACTTCCTAGTTGGAACTAGGAAACTCAGAAATGTACGACTCGCTAACTGATTTTAGTCATACACGTGCAACGAATCAGCAAGTTGTAAATGTCAGAGTTCCGACTAGCATTTGAACGCGGCACAAGGCTACTACCACACACACAAACTGCAGCACACAAAACCCCATGGCTGCGTCTCAATAATATCTACTTCCTCCTGAACTGTGTCCTCCCACAAATGGAAAGGCATTAGAATGGTGTAGGCATGGGCTAGAGGGAGTTTCCATGTACCAGTGCCAGTCAATTCCATGAAGGGACGTGAACAAGAGCATACGCCGAGAGATTGTTGGGAAGCAACCCCGGTCTTGTGTGGTAGACCTACTGCCATTGCAATGAAGGTCACTGGCCCTTAATCATGACTCAGTTCCATTACACATCAGAGTCATTGGAGAAAGTAGTCTTCTGTATGGGGGAGTTTTGTTAAGCGCCCAGACGCTCAGTCTGAATATTAACACATCGCTTGCGGTATGGTTTTGGAAGCATAAATGTTATTTCATATCAACGAGAATATATATATATATATATATTTTTTTTTATGGATACATTTATACACACCTTTATAAAGGTTAGTGTTCCAACATAGCCATATCTCCATGTTACAGCCCTTTTGAACAGAAAACAGACAGAAGACAGGCGACCACCTACGCTAATTAGCTATCTAGCATTCTCCGAACACCTGTGTGCCAGCGTATCTGTGCAAACCTGCTACAGCAAGAGCAACTTTTTATATTTAGGATTCTGTCTCGCTGATGTAAGGGCCATGCTTCAAAAGCCGCGATTATTGTTTTGCAAGCGATAATTATTAACGTTTCTAAACGTGAAAACACAGCGTCGGGATTGTAGTTGACACAAGCCAGTCGTGGGCGAAGCTAACCACTGAAAACTGTAGGGAGAATGCCGCCTAGAGTTTGAGAGCTACGAGGTCACGTTTTTCACAAGGCTGGGTTATCAAGGTAAGAGTTGAACTACCTTGAGGACAGTAGGTTGGGTTATCAAGGTAAGAGTTGAACTACCTTGAGGACAGTAGGCTGGGTTATCATGGTAAGGGTTGAGCTACCGGCGAGGACAGTGGGTTGGGTTATCATGGTAAGAGTTGAACTACCGGCGAGGACAGTAAGCTGGGTTATCAAGGTAAGAGTTGAGCTACCGGCGAGGACAGTGGGTTGGGTTATCATGGTAAGAGTTTAGCTACCGGCTTGGACAGTGGGTTGGGTTATCATGGTAAGAGTTTAGCTACCTTGAGGACAGTAGGCTGGGTTATCATGGTAAGAGTTGAACTACCGGCGAGGACAGTGGGTTGGGTTATCAAGGTAAGAGTTGTGCTACCGGCGAGGACAGTGGGTTGGGTTATCAAGGTAAGAGTTGAGCTACCGGCGAGGACAGTGGGTTGGGTTATCATGGTAAGAGTTTAGCTACCGGCTTGGACAGTGGGTTGGGTTATCAAGGTAAGAGTTGTGCTACCGGCGAGGACAGTGGGTTGGGTTATCAAGGTAAGAGTTGTGCTACCGGCTTGGACAGTGGGTTGGGTTATCAAGGTAAGAGTTGTGCTACCTTGAGGACAGTAGGTTGGGTTATCAAGGTAAGAGTTGAGCTACCTTGAGGACAGTAGGGGCACAGCACTGGTATGAGAAGAGATGTAATACAGACATGCAGCAGAACAGACTAGCTATGGCTGGGCTACATCTCAATGACCTGAACTGGCCTCACTCACCCTCTTTTCCTTTCCTTCCATTGTGCATGAGAGCTGGTTGATAAGCTGAAGCAGTGGTTCCCAACCTGGGGGTATTAGGACCCCTGGGGGTACTTGGTCTATTGGTAAAAGACATCCCGGGGGAGGAAAATACAGTTGTACAGTAACTGGAAAAGGTTGGGAACCACTGAGCTACAAGCTATTACTAGAATCACGGAAGAGTCTATAACAAACACGTGTACAGTACAGCATACATCTACAGAAGGCGTGACATTATAATTGACAATATTTGTGCAAACAATCACCCTATTCAATACAGAACTCGCTTGGCTAATGACTGACTTGCTGACAAGAGCTGTGGGATTTGACTTGACCCTCAACTTGTTACTTGTGCGAGATGCACACTGACACACCTTTGATAAGAACATTTGCTGGTGTTGGCTGTCGGTCGTCTTGATAAACAACAAATGTTTTGATCAACCAACGTCCCATGACTTTAGCTAGCTAGCCATTTCAGCAAACTAACGCTAGTAGAAGTGAGCGAGCCACAATAGCCAATGCTAATCAACTTTTGTTCAACGTTGATTTTGCACACAGCGGTGCCTTTTGTGTCATAGACGGGAATGGTCATCAAACAGGTCCTCAACATTGATGGTAGACATATTTTTGTTATATTTTTAAACTCCTTACCCAAAGTAAAGTCAACATGTTTGATGCTCCTTCCCCATAAGGTCCGAGACCCCCTTAAAACAGCGGCCATGCTTCTTTCCTTTCTGACGACGAATTCAGCGTGACATAATTAGGTGGGTTGTAAATGGCACGTTTTCTGTCCAATCGCAAAGCCGTTTACCCGGGTTTATATGCGATGAGAAAGAGTGGGGGCGGGACATCTGAACTGCATGAACTTGAAGGACATGGCTGATTTCATACATCTAGCACTGAAATGCACAATCAGAAGTTAATAATACAATTTCAATGGTCTGCTCAGGCGGTGGAAACGCGTTTTCAATAGCTCAACCCAAAAGAAACCTAACGTTATCAGCAAATACAAGCATTTCGCCACACCCGCAATGACATCTGCTAAACGCGTGTATGTGACTAATAAAAATGTGATTTGAAATAACCTATATAATAACGGCATAGGGGGCATACTGTACTGTATGTATCATAATACGACGGTCATGTTACATACAGGCTTTGGCAGTCAGGGTTTCCCTAAATATGTCAAGCCCCCCCTAACTATATCAAGTCTGATCGAGTAAATTTATATTATAGAAGAACAGTATCTGGGGTAGCGGAATATTATGGGGAGGAGTATCTGATGTTGGAACATTTTGCTATATTATGGAACATTATCTTATGGGAGGAATTTGAAGAACATCCGATGGGGATGGGGAATAGTAGGTTATTTAAGCAATAAGGCCCGAGGGGGTGTGGTATATGGCCAATATACCACGGCTAAGGGCTGTTCTTATGCAAGATGCAAAGCAGGTGCCTAATTGCTATTTATTATAATCTGGTTACCAACGTCATTAGAGCAGTAAAAATACAAGTTTTGTCATACCCCTGGTATAAGGTCTGTTATAAACATGGTTCTAGCCCTGAAGGCTGATTGCCTGACAGCTGTCGGCTCCCGAGTGGCGCAGCGGTCTAAGGCACTCCCTGGTTCGAATCCAGGCTGTATCACATCCGGCCGTGATTGGGAGTCCCATAGGGTGGCGCACAATTGGCCCCGCGTCGTCTGGGTTTGGCCGGGGTAGGCTGTCTTTGTAAATAAGAACCTGTTCTTACCTGACCAGTTAAATAAAGGTTACATTTAAAAATTTATATCAAATAGCTCGAATCCTCGAGCTGACAAGGTACAAATCTGTCGTTCTGCCCCTGAACAAGGCAGTTAACCCACTGTTCCTAGGCCGTCATTGTAAATAAGAAAATGTTCTTAACTGACTTGCCTAGTTGAATAAAGGTTTTTTTAAAATGGCCCAAATATATTGACATCTACCAGTTTGAAGGGTCCTACTCAAATTTCAGAGTTTCATTCCTGTAACCGAAAGTGAGTTAAATATCTATTCATTGTGCCATTCATTATTTTTCAGATCGTTAGCTACACGTTGTTAACAATTTGTTACATTGTAACAAGTTTGGAATTCCCACATGACAAATAACGGTATTTTTCCGGAAGTGATGTCGCTTATGTTGTTATTCTATTCCAGGAAGAGAGGACGGGCATTGCGTTTAACATCGAGCAACTGCGTCAATAACAGTTTTGACGAATATCTTTGGTTTTCCTCTACTCTTCAGCATGGCAAATGGGTATGTTATCATCTTATGTGCTCTTGTCGATAAAAAATAACAACTATTGAAAAATGTATTCGTCTTGCCCTGGTAACTTGATATGCTAGCTAACGAACTAACTGGCTAGCTAACTAGCCAAACCAAAGGGTCCCTGACAAAGCCAGGGCAGCAAACAGATAACTAGCTAGCTAGGTGGGTGGACGGACAACTCGCGCTATCTTGGGAGGACATAGTACAAGGTTGGCTGAAGTATTTGCCCCTTATCACGTTTTCGAGAATAGTCTTTCATCTCTGTTAAAGCTAGCTAGATAGCCTAGCTAGCTTGTTCCTATAGCTAGCTATGTATATTTAAGGAGTTAGCTAGCAATATGTTAGATTACTAGCCTAAACAAGCAGTTTACAGCAGGATGCTAGTTTAACTACACGATTTAGCTAGGCCTTTTTCTTTGTTTTGCCACATGGCTATATTTATGTCTGGCAGCCATATGATACTTGCCCAGTTAATTCTAATTCCATTACATTAACTAACGTCAGCTAGCCCTAAAGTTACATCATTGTGTGATTCATTTGGCTCTAACACACTCACTGACACACGCACTGGGTTGTCAACAGTTCAGATAAAGATGCTATCAACCTGTAAAACCAAACTAGGTAGGTTCATGTCACTCATCACAATCCATATAATAAATGTATAATTTCAGTATAACAGTTATTTTTTTTTAGGTCACATACATTTGGCATGTCGGACAATGCTCTGCTATTGTCTGGTAATGATGAATTGAATAATTTTGGAAATGTTTTAGTACGAGCCTGTTTTTAGACAATAAGAGAATAAGTGGTGTGTGTTATTGGTGTGTTTTGTCTAGATTACAACCCCTGGCCTGTGTTTTCTTTCTCTATTTACCAATGTTGTCTTAGATACTTCTCATGTGTACCATTTTCCTGAACACGTCACTGTGACTGAACAGAGGGACTGGAAATTCCTGCTCATCTTGTCTGGTCTTTAGGTTTCTTTATGTAGTGTTGTGGTGTCTCTCTTGTCATGATGGGTGTTTTTTTTCTCCAATACATTTTTATCCCAGTCTCAGTCCCCAAATGAGGTGTTTTGGCTCTTGGTAGGCCATCATTGTAAATTAGAATTTGTTCTTAAGTGACTTGCCTAGTTAAATAAATGCGTTTTATAAGACTTTTAGCTAGACTTCAGTGATATAACTTTTATCTGTTGAGAATGAGATTGTGGACAGCATTTTTGCACAAGTCCTTTGACTGTTAACTTCTTTCTCGTTGCAACAGTGTGGAATGTAGAATCTCTTATCTTGTTTCAGGGAAAATGCTGACAGATGTTGTGGCCAGAGGAATTCATCAGCACATTTAGGCGACAGTTTAGGCCAGGCTAAATCTATACCCTTCATAGTTCACTATATGAGGAATAGCATTTGGACATGAAACGTTCTCTCACTGTGGTCGCTGATCAAGTCCTTTGTCTAAATATACAAACAACCTTTAGTTTGGTTCTTTCCTCAGAGGTCTCAGCGGATGAAACAACTGGAGGCCGTATCTGGATTACTAAATAAGAACAGTCTGAATGAGATGGTATCCTTGCTGCTTTGTGTGAACCAACCACACTGCAAAGCCAAACACAGGAAGAACACCGTCCTAACCAATTTGATTTGCATTTTTAGATAAGACCTTTGTTGTTGGTACATTTAGATTACATTTGACATTTTAGTGACTAAGCAGACACTCTTATCCAGATCGACTTATGATGTTGGTATGTTAAACATTCTGCTTGTTCAGTCATTGACTTCATAGTTTTGTGAAGAACTGGGGAACAGACCGTAACAGACCAACCCTTGTCAACTCTAGTCAGGGATGATGAGCGTGTCATAGTCATGCACACCACGGCAACAACAGTAGTCATGCACACCACGGCAACAACAGTAGTCATATTCACCGTGGCAACAACAGTAGTCATATTCACCGCGGCAACAACAGTAGTCGTATTCACCGCGGCAACAACAGTAGTCGTATTCACCGCGGCAACAACAGTAGTCGTATTCACCGCGGCAACAACAGTAGTCGTATTCACCGCGGCAACAACAGTAGTCGTATTCACCGCGGCAACAACAGTAGTCGTATTCACCGCGGCAACAACAGTGGTCGCGCACGCCACGGCAACAACTACATGGACAAGATTGATGACGGCATTTCTGGTCCGGGATGAGCTTATCAGACAGCTACTAGAGATGAATATCTTTATGACAGACTAATGAGCCGTAACTGAATGTACCGGACTAATAGGCCCACTGTCATCTGCCCTTCTGGAGACTGAGCTTTGTTTAGAAATATTAAGACACTCCAGCTTTAAAAGAAGACATACGGTTGAAACGTCTCAGCTTTAAAAAAATAACTTTAAAAAAACAACACCATGAATTGAAAACCTTGTTGCAGTTATTTGTAGAAGATGCTGTCACCTTTCACCTCTTCCCATGCAGCCTGTGCTGAGTGACCCATGCCTCTCTGTTGTCCTCCTCCTCTTCCCATGCAGCCTGTGCTGAGTGACCCATGCCTCTCTGTTGTCCTCCTCCTCTTCCCATGCAGCCTGTGCTGAGTGACCCATGCCTCTCTGTTGTCCTCCTCCTCTTCCCATGCAGCCTGTGCTGAGTGACCGATGGCTCTCTTCCTGGACGGGACATCAGTAGGCAGTGCCATGGACACGTCAAACTTTGCACACGTCATCTTCCAGAACGTGGGGAAAAGCTACCTGCCCCACGCCGCTCTAGAGTGTCACTACACTCTCACCCAGTTCATCAAACCACACCAGAAGGACTGGGTTGGCATATTCAAGGTGAGTCCGTCCACTCTCCTTCTCTCCCATGCGTCTCTTTTAAGGTGGACTCAGTAATATAGCGTACATCACGCAGGGTTACTTTCAGCTTACAGAAATCAAACACAATTCCAAATCTGCCATTATTTAGCTCTTCCCAATTAGTCTGAGTGCCATTGTGTTTATGCTATCATGCCAACACCTTATCACGCAAAACATTTTCCCACAGCGATGGAGTTGGCAAGAGCATAAAAGATCTGGGACCAGGCTAGTTCCCAATGTGTTCCATAGTGTTAGTCTGGTCAGATATGGTCATCGTGTTATCGTTGAAGCCTGTAAGCAGGAAGTACCCCTGGCCACACTGTGTAGAATAATAATGTCATGTTGCTGATTCATCTGCCCATAACAGGTCAATTCTATTATAAAGGACCAAGGGCATCTGTCTTCCAGACTTGATTACATTTCTAGAGTGGAACCTGGACACCTACTGACCTATAATTGCTATCTGGCCCAATCCACTCACTGTGAGCAAGCATATTAGAATTGTTGTGTGTCCCTAATAGTTACCTATCCCCTTTTATAGGGCACTACTTTTGGTCAGGTTCCATATGGCTCTGGTAAACAATAGTGCACTATATAGGGTGCCATTTAGTACTTAACTGAACTCTCAAGACTCCTGGTTTATCTGAGAGAGGTTTTGCTTTACTCAGGTAAAAAAAAAAAGTTGAGTGTTTTTTAAAGGGGGGGGGGGGTTGTCCTGCTCTGCAGACTGGCGTGTCCCAGATGGATCTGGTTATAGGAGCCCATTAAATCCAATGCACTGGCAGGTATTGATTTGAGCCTCTTCTGTAGTGAAAGATGGCGGGCAGAGTGGAGCTGGGGCGAGGGCTTCCTCCAGCAGTAGACTAGCAGCAGGAATGCTACTATAAAGGAGATGTGGAACTGATGAGAGGTGGTCTGTATGTCTGGGCTCACATCTCATCAGATCAAAGCAGCAGTCTGTTTCTGTTTTCTCTCTATGTGGGCTGGATTGAATGCAGTTCAATGAACACACACACGATTGCTTCTGTTTCTCTGTAGTTTTATGGCACTGCAGAATTTGTTTTTTTTATCAGAGCGTATGGCAGAAGCCTTCAGTAAAAAGTGACTTTCAGTGTCATATAATTATATCTAATTGAACGGATAAAATGATTAAGTTTGAGTTTAAACCATAACCATAAACTGGCTCCATAAAAGCAGAACACAAGTTTATTTTAAACATGAACCTGCTGTTTAATCTTCTGTGTGAAGTGTAGCATGGTAGAGAAGAGGCCAAGCTCCAGTCAGTCTTGTTGTTATATTGGGGCTGAGACTGTCCCAAATGGCACCCTGTTCCCTATATAGGGCACTATGTAGGGGATAGTGTCATTTGGGACGCAACGTCCGACACAAGGGGGAGGATCAAGGAACATCTGGGAATTTGTTTGAAATATTGGAGTCGGGGATTTGATTGGAGTGTTGTCTGATGGCGATGTCATACCACAGCACCTAACTGCAGCAGTGGTGCAAGTTCTCCCAAACCCCAAACACGCTAATTCACCAAGGTGGAAAAAGCAGAGCAGTGTGGAACATAAATCGTGTAAATGTTCCCGGGCGTGTTGACAGACAGGAGGCTGGGGTGCCAAGCTGAGCTCCAGGCAGCACTCACAGGAGGACAGATACCTGGACCATGACTCATTCTCTCACTGTGGGAAGGGAAGAACACTGCTGCTACCTAACTTGAGGACCAAACTGAAGTGAAGAGGAAATCCAGCAACTCTTGGAGGACAGTGGAAGTAGATAAAAATGCTCATTTTATTTTTAAAACCCTGATTAAGGCCTCATACCAAAACACAGATTATTATTATTATCAATTTCTACTTCACTCACTGTCCCCAGAGCTGTGCTGTGTGGTGCTGCTTCACGGCTGGGTCCAATACATCAGCCTGTAAGGTGCTATCGCCCCCTAGTGACTTGGAGCTGCTATCGCCTCATAACGGATGAACTCCGATAAACATTTTGTCTTCATCTTTCAGCCTGAATTGGTTTCCTATCCTTGTCTTTTTCTCTTCATCTGCGCTGATCTGATAAGTCATGATAGGGTAGAACAATAGGGTGTTAAAACTATACTGGGTGTGTAGGGTGGCAGGTTTCCTAGTGGTTAGAGCGCTGGGCCACTAACTGAAAGGGTGCTTTTCCATGGTTTAACCTAGTTTATCAGAACCTAGGCTATCCAAACCAATAGTCGTGTACAACAAATGTCATAATAGGGCGGTACCACTCGCCAAGACAAACAAAACATTTCATCCAACCATTTATTTAGCAGCAGCAGCAGCAGAGCAGTGGGGGACTGCCTGTTCTTTCTGCCTATGGCTCTTTGATGTTGGAACGGTTACTTTGAGTTGTGCTCTGAGTACACACACACACAAACCGTGATAGAGGAGTGCCGGGACAGGCAAACACAGCCTTTATAATTATCCTCTCGTAGAGCACAGCCCCGCTGCCTGATTCATGATCCACTTGTCCTACCTGTTTGATTGATACAGTGGGATAGTCCTGTCTAGGGGGTGTTCTTACATCGTGTCGCCCCATGCTACAGAAACAGGAGATGGGCTCCTGCCTCGGACTAGGCTATATGCTAACAAACATGGCAAACAAGAACTCCAACTGTTGCAGCAGCTTACTATGCTAGCTACTACTCCGTAACCTGCAGGGTACTATGCTAGCTACTAACCTGCTAGCTACTAGCTCCTAACCTGCTACTAACCTGCTAGCTCCTAACCGGCAGCTTACTATGCTAGCTACTAGTCCCTAACCTGCAGCTTACTATGCTAGCTACTAGCTCCTAACCTGCAGCTTACTATGCTAGCTACTAGTCCCTAGCCTACAGCTTACTATGCTAGCTACTAGTCCCTAACCTGCAGCTTACTATGCTAGCTACTAGTCCCTAACCTGCAGCTTACTATGCTAGCTACTAGTCCCTAACCTGCAGCTTACTATGCTAGCTACTAGTCCCTAACCTGCAGCTTACTATGCTAGCTACTAGTCCCTAACCTGCAGCGTACTGTGCTAGCTACTAGTCCCTAACCTGCAGCGTACTGTGCTAGCTACTAGTCCCTAACCTGCAGCGTACTATGCTAGCTACTAGTCCCTAACCTGCACCTTGCTGAAGAACAGTGGTGGGTTTTATGGGAAGTATTTTAAGCATGTTGGCATAATGTTTTTTGTTAAGAATGTGTTTTGCATGTTTAAAGGGTATAATTAGCTTAGCTCTTGGATCAGCTAAATGGCTTTGGTCTGTTTTGGGAACTCTAGATTCTCACTTTGTGCACGCTATTGTTATACTAACCTATCACGCCAATAGACCTATTGGATTAAATCTACGTTTCCAGCATGATTAGACCATGTATGCACACTGTATCCACTCCTCTCCTGGTTGTAAATGTGGCTGCTTACAGGGCAGACTAGGCCCTCTGGTCCATGTGAAAGGTGCTTTAGTCCAGTCCTCAGAGTCTCTTCAGCCCCTGACTCTCACCACTAATGAGTGTTACTGCCGTAAAGCCTACTGCTACTAGCCTTCCTTCATTCTGTAATGACAGTCACTAACTATGTGCCTGCTTTAATAACTTCCTGTTCTTTACGGCTGGAAGTGGGAACGCCCCCCCCCCCCGGGGACAACTACCCAGGGGACTCTCAACAACACTGGCATCATTGTAGCGTAGCACAGGAGCATCTGTAACACACACACACACACACACACACACACATACAGCAATGATGCGGTAGTGGGGAAAAACAAGTTGGTCAGACGGATGTAAGGAGTGAGACATACTGTCAAGTGGTAACCGTGCTGCTTCACGCTGACCATATGTAAACAAACTGTAAGAGAATTTGTGATGGGGAGAGATTTGGTTTTTGCTTACATAAAGTCTCATTGGTTAGATTAAAGTTTTGGTGTTGTCTGTATCATAGTTGGACCGACCAGGCTTGTTTTGGTGTCGTGTATATCGTAGTTGGACCGACCAGGCTTGTTTTGGTGTTGTGTATATCGTAGTTGGACCGACCAGGCTTGTTTTGGTGTTGTCTGTATCGTAGTTGGACCGACCAGGCTTGTTTTGGTGTTGTCTGTATCATAGTTGGACCGACCAGGCTTGTTTTGGTGTCGTGTATATCGTAGTTGGACCGACCAGGCTTGTTTTGGTGTTGTGTATATCGTAGTTGGACCGACCAGGCTTGTTTTGGTGTTGTCTGTATCGTAGTTGGACCGACCAGGCTTGTTTTGGTGTTGTCTGTATCATAGTTGGACCGACCAGGCTTGTTTTGGTGTCGTGTATATCGTAGTTGGACCGACCAGGCTTGTTTTGGTGTTGTGTATATCGTAGTTGGACCGACCAGGCTTGTTTTGGTGTTGTCTGTATCGTAGTTGGACCGACCAGGCTTGTTTTGGTGTTGTGTATATCGTAGTTGGACCGACCAGGCTTGTTTTGGTGTTGTGTATATTGTAGTTGGACCGACCAGGCTTGTTTTGGTGTTGTGTATATCGTAGTTGGACCGACCAGGCTTGTTTTGGTGTTGTGTATATCGTAGTTGGACCGACCAGGCTTGTTTTGGTGTTGTGTGCTGGCCTGGAACCCCAGGCCAGCACTGAGCCTGTAGCCTAGACCTGGAACCCCAGGCCAGCACTGAGCCTGTAGCCTAGACCTGGAACACCAGGCCAGCACTGAGCCTGTAGCCTAGACCTGGAACACCAGGCCAGCACTGAGCCTGTAGCCTAGACCTGGAACCCCAGGCCAGCACTGAGCCTGTAGCCTAGACCTGGAACCCCAGGCCAGCACTGTGATCCTGATTTCGTTTGACAGTTTTATGACCCTGGGCTGACATTCTGGATGTATTTTCTGTACTCCCCCTCACCAGCCATCAGTTAACACATAAAATTCATATAATTACATCTTGGTTTCCATTTTGATGTATAACATTTTCACCTATTTTCCCCTTCCTGTTTGAGGTGAGCTGTTGCCGCTGTTCCGCGGCGGAGCATGTTGACGAGGCCGGGCCTCATTATAGGCCATACACGACACGTGGCACGCAGGAATATAGGAATGTTGAAACCATCCCCCTTTTCACGTCTAAAACCTTCGCATAACCTTCGCATAACCTTCGCATAACCTAGCCTAAGTGGTGTTTCCGTTTTTATATTGCAAAAGGTTTTCGTGGTTGTGGCCCATATCGACACCATATAGGACCATTCCTCTAGATTGTGGTAGCTCCATATTGGCTAATAAAAAGCATGAGCTGGCGTACAACCAGAGAAATGATTTAGTGTAGAGGTGCTGACTAACGGCGAATAAACTGTAAGCTATAAAAACACATAGTCACACACTCTATATAAACTCAGTCATTTATTGGTTAAAACAGCAACGTTTCGACATTGCTGTGTCTTCTTCAGAGTGGCTACAATGCCACTGTGTCATGTGTAGGCAGGATACTGTTTCACAGCTTTGGGTGGTTTCTCTGTCCGCTAACTCGCTCAATTATTACTGTTATTACCTCCCAAATGGTACCCTGTTCCCTATGTAGTGCACTATGTAGTGTGATGTAGTGCACTAGGTAGTGAATATGGTGCCATTTTGGGCACAAACTGTGTGTGATGTGGTGCATTGTGTCCCCCCCCCACTCCTCTGTGTTGCAGGTTGGATGGAGCACAGCGAGGGACTATTACACATTCTTGTGGTGTCCTGTTCCTGAGGACCACACCGAGGGCACTGCCATCCACAGAGCTGTGGTGTTTCAAGGTGGGATTTGGGACCACTGACTGCGCCGGGGTTTTATACAACTTCAACACTTTTTTTAACCGCATGTCAAGAGGCCTGGCCCCTCAGAGAGCTGTTAAGACTTTTATACCAACACAGTAAAATATGAAACTCTACCCATTTTAATGGGATTTCTTGTTTGGTGTTAACAAGATCGTTTTCATTGTGTTCAATGCGTTCTTTATTAATAGATAGACTAGGACTGGGGACCAGAAAAGGGATCTGATTGCTAAAGGTTGAAACTGAGATCCTGAGCATTTGTTTTATGTTTTAAATCACAATGGATATGATTATGTAGATGGAGGGGACCTGATCCTAGTTCAGCTCTCCTACTCTGAGAGGCTTGACGTTTACATTTGAGTCATTAAGCAGACGCTCTTATTCAGAGAGACTTACAGGAGCAATTAGAGTTAGGTGCCTTGCTCAAGGACATAGCAACAGATTTTCACCTTGTTGTCTCTGGGATTCGAACCAGCAACTTTTCTGTTACTGGTCCAACAGTCTTAACTGCTAGGCTACCTGATATGACCCTAGATACTTAGGCCCCGTCCAGAATGACCCCCTAGCCCTAGACTGTTTGTGATGTTGGTTGTTGTGTTCCTCCCTCAGGATACTACGTACCCAACGATGATGGGGAGTTCTACCAGTTCTGCTATGTGACCCACAAGGGGGAGATCCGAGGGGCCAGCACGCCCTTCCTGTTCCGGGCTCAGAGCCCCTCAGAGGATGAGCTGCTGACTGTGGAGGATGAGTGCAACTCGGACATCCTGGTGGTGACCACCAGGACCGGATACCTGGAGGTACGTCAGAGAGAGAGAACCAGGCTCTGCAACGATACACACACACACACACAAGCGCACCTGCATGAATACACACACCTCAATGCTTTCTCTTTGTCTCTGCAGCAAAAGATGGAGGAGGCCCACAGAGAGAAGGAGGAGCTGGTTCAGACCATGAGCCTCCTGCAGAATGAGAAGGAGCAGCTGGAGGAGGAGAAGGGGAGACTGCATAAAGAGTGTGAGCAGGAGAAAGAGAAGTTTGCCCAACTGAGACGAGAGACCCAGGTGAGAACAACTCCTGGCAGGTAGAGCAAAACGCAGCAAAACCCTTTGATGCGGACAACAATGAGAGTTCTTACTGGTCAAGTTCAGTTTGTACCCCACTCATTTCCAAAGCATTTTTTGCCCTGTGCTGTGTCCACTGAACACGACCCTGGTGGCAGTTGTCCTGAAATGTCTCCCTCTAGCCTGTCTCTCAGTATCCCCCAGTGTGAGACACACACACACACATTGTTCCACCTCTAACCATTATAAATAAATTAAGAAGTTGACAGTAATGATCTTGAGTGTGATCACTGTTCAACACCAGGTATTTAATACTTTGACATGTATATTTAAAACATTGTGTTAATGATAACTCATAGAACTATTCCTTTCCATAAAGTTGCTGGTTTTGAAAATGGCTTTGAGATGAAAACATAATTACACATTTGGTGGCTGTTAATTTTACGACAACACTTTTTATATGTTTTTTTTATGTGCTGCGAAAAAATGATTCCAAAATTCGGCTCATAAACTTACAGTAGAAACAAATTGAAATCTGCTGCAATGCCTTTTGGAGCAGTCGTTGTGCAGGCCTGTACTTACGACAAAGCTTCCCTTCCAGCCTCAAACAACAATAACACGCCAGATTCAAATGGATGATTTGTGGCCAGATGATTTTACATCTCAAAAGTAGTATTTATTTTTTTCCTCCTCCGCTCACAGCCAAACAGTTAGTATTGGATTTAGTGTGTGTGTGTGTGTGTGTGTGTGTGTGTGTGTGTGTGTGTGTGTGTGTGTGTGTGTGTGTGTGTGTGTGTGAGATTTGAATCCATAAAGGCCTGGCAGTGTCTCAGTGTTTGACACAGACGGGACTGGCTGGGAAATGGCTGGGATTTCCTCCAGTAGCCGCCTGTCTGTCACAGCACTGAGGGTTTGTTCTTGTTGTGCTTTAGAGACAGGAAGTGATTCAATTGAAGACGTTGCAGATATATGTCCTGTATAGACCTGACATGGTTCCCTATTCTAATCTACATGACAGAGAAGCATGTCTGTTCTGTGTCACGTATTTCTATCTGAACGTTAGGAATGACAAACCAACAACATTCTTCAGGGAAACTAGTCGATGATAGAAGAGAACCTCACTGTCTCTTAGGTTCTCACAACTTGTCTCCTGCTCTCTGGTTTGCCGGGTAAAAAGGGACACAAAACATACATTTTTAAGGTTACAAGTACTAACTCCCTCCCTCTCTCTCTGTCCCCAGGAGGTGCAGGTGTCGTGCCAGGCCCTGCAGGAGGAGAGAGAAGAGGTGAAAAGGAGGCTGGAGGAGGCCACAGCCAGGGTCCTGCAGTTGGAGGATGACCTGATAAGAGTCACCCAGAAGGGCCTGCAGAAAGAGACGGAGCTGGACAGCCTGAAGGACCGAGTGAAGAAGCTGACTCTGGAGAAGGACGGCCTGGAGTCACACCTGAAGGATGAGAAGGATGAGAAGGAGCTCTACAAGGTCTCTCTCACACACACACACACACACACACACACACACACACACACACACACACACACACACACACACACACACACACACACACACACACACACACACAGCTACATTGCACACACTGCTTGTGTACTATGAGTCATTTGACTAGCTGTGAAGGATCATACCTAGGGTTGCAAGATTACAGTACTTTCCCAAAATTCCCAGGTTTTCCATAAATCCTGCTCGGACGATTCCAGATTTCCTGCAACCGGGATTTATGAAAAACCTGGGAATTTGGGGAAAATGACTGGAATCCTACCAGAGATGTCTTTAAGACTATAGTCAACATGCAACTCAGATAATCTGACCACTTCTCTCAATCCTGATAATCTGACCACATCTCTCAGTCCAGATAATCTGACCACATCTCTCAGTCCAGATAATCTGACCACATCTCTCAGTCCAGATAATCTGACCACTTCTCTCAGTCCAGATAATCTGACCACTTCTCTCAGTCCAGATAATCTGACCACTTCTCTCAGTCCAGATAATCTGACCACTTCTCTCAGTCCAGATAATCTGACCACATCTCTCAGTCCAGATAATCTGACCACTTCTCTCAGTCCAGATAATCTGACCACTTCTCTCAGTCCAGATAATCTGACCACTTCTCTCAGTCCAGATAATCTGACCACTTCTCTCAGTCCAGATAATCTGACCACTTCTCTCAGTCCAGATAATCTGACCACTTCTCTCAGTCCAGATAATCTGACCACTTCTCTCAGTCCAGATAATCTGACCACTTCTCTCTGTCCAGATAATCTGACCACTTCTCTCAGTCCAGATAATCCCATGAGTGAATGTAGCTGCTGTTTCCCTGCTCAGTGGGATCCCACAGTGTTCTGTCTGAACAGGGTATGGTCTGTTCCAGCCCTGTTGTTTCTGGGGAGTTTAGTAGTGGTGGTGGTGACTGGTGTGTACAGCTCAGGAACTAGGAGTGGAACACACACACACGCTGTCGCCACGGCAGCACTAGTGAAAGCTGCACCTCATTTAGTGTCCCAATTGGCGCCCTATTCACTTTATAGTGCACAACTTTTGACCAGAGCCCTATGACCCCTGGTCAAAAGTAGTGCACTACATAGTGAATAGGGGGCCATTTTGGTGGCGTCACACAGAGTGGGACTACAGGGTAGTTTAACGAGCCCACCTCAATCTCTGTGTTGTAATTAAGGTTATGCTGCATTTATTTTAGGAGATGGAAACGCTGCTGGCTACATGTTGATGAAGGATGCTGATTAATGTAGCACAGAGGGGTGTCTCTGGAACACCAGGCGGAAACATAGCTACCCTTTTTAATGATTCCTTTTGTATACGAACCCCCTACATTGTCACATGTTTGGATCCTTTCTGATTGTAATGTGATTTGCTATTTTAAATATTTGTTTGCGGTTCTAGATCCACCTGAAGAAGCGTGAGCTGGAGAACACCAAGCTGAGTGCAGAGCTGCAGATGCTGAAAGCTGTGGATGTAAACAAGGAGAACACCATTGCTCAGTTCAAAGAGGAGGTGGGACGCCTCCGCTCCTGCCTCACTGAGAAGGAGAAACAACACAAGGAGGTCCTGGCCCAGGCCTCCCCCTTGGTAAGAATCATGATCTTATCATGGCAGCCTCCCAGATCCCTACTTGGGACCAGTGCACTATATAGGTGGTAGGGAATATGGACCGCACACATACAAGAGACTAGAGGCAACACCGTCAAAGCCGCAGAGCAGCGCCCATGGAGCCGTCCTTGCTCAAATGCACAACGGCAGTGGGCAGACTTGGGATTCGAACTCACAACAAATGTTAATTCCGAGTATATGATTTGTTCATGCCTACCTGTGTGTATGTGAGAGAGAGAGATGTGTATGTACTGACCTTTATACCTGTACATGTATTGACCTTTCACCTCTGGTGTCCCTGTGCAGAGTGAGCTGAAGGCCATGAAGGAACAGCTTCGTCAGAAGGAAGAGCAGCTTCAGGCCAAACAGCAGCAGGCCTCCATGTTGTCTGCTGAGCTGAGGGACGCGTCCAGCGCCCGCGACCGCACCATGGCTGACCTGTACCGCATGAGGCTGGAGACAGACGCCCTGCAGCAGGGGAAGCAGGAGGCCCTGGCCCAGTGTAGCCGTCTGGAGCGCCTGGTGAAACAGATGAAGGATGACGCCCAGCAGGAGGCGGTAAGGAGGACGATTGATTTCAATGCATTTGGCTGCGTTCCAAATGGCTCCCTATTCAGTGCTCTTCTTTTGACCAGGTGCCATAGGGCTGTTTGAATTTGGGATGTATACTTAGTTTGCACTCAATTTTGCTTGGAGATTGAACTTTTGGGCCGATTCCATTGGTCCCGTTATACTGGATCAAACTAAATCAAGTGCAGCTGATATATTTGACCGACTAGTGTCCTGTCCAGGAGGTGTACTGGTACATCAAGCTGTCTCACTACAGTAACAGGAGATAGACTAGTGTCCTGTCCAGGAGGTGTACTGGTACATCAACCTGCCTCACTACAGTAACAGGAGATAGACTAGTGTCCTGTCCAGGAGGTGTACTGGTACATCAACCTGCCTCACTACAGTAACAGGAGATAGACTAGTGTCCTGTCCAGGGGGTGTACTGGTACATCAACCTGCCTCACTACAGTAACAGGAGATAGACTAGTGTCCTGTCCAGGAGGTGTACTGGTACATCAACCTGCCTCACTACAGTAACAGGAGATAGACTAGTGTCCTGTCCAGGAGGTGTACTGGTACATCAAGCTGTCTCACTACAGAAACAGGAGATAGACTAGTGTCCTGTCCAGGAAGTGTACTAGTACATCAACCTGCCTCACTAAAAATAACTGGTGACTAAGCTCCTGTTCTGTATTGGACAAGGTTTACTTGCTCCAATATTTGACAGGTCTGATGTTAACATGAAGTGGCCATCTCTGTCCTCACTGTCCCTCTGTGTGTTGTGTTGTAGGAGCAGCAGGCTAAGTCTGAGGTGTGCAGGGTGGAGGATGAGGCAGGGGCTGACCCAGCCACCGTGGCTGAGCTGCAGAGAGAGGTGGAGGATGAGGCAGCGGCTGACCCAGCCACCGTGGCTGAGCTGCAGAGAGAGGTGGAGGACCTGAAGCTCCGGCTGCACATGGCTGCAGAACACTATAAGGAGAAGTACAAGGAGTGTCAGAGACTGCAGAGACAGGTGGTCAAGCTCTCTGAACAACCGGGGGTGAGTGAGAGACACACACACACACACACACACACACACACACACACACACACACACACACACACACTCATCAACATGTGTCTTCATATTGTTTGTGTCTAGGAGCTGAGGAAGAACCCAGCAGCTGAGGCCATGGCCGTCCCTCTGTCTGTCAGTCCAGACATCTCTGTTCCAGGTACACACACATTCCCCTCACATATTACTACCAGTGACAAACCCTGAATTAAAACATGTCCTCCTTTGTTGTAAACCTGTCAGGTCTGGTTTACATGCTAAATGTTTGATTTAAAATCAATTGAATAGAGTTGAATTAGGGGTCAAAATAACACTTCCATCAGACAAGATGTGCATTTGATCCCAGAGGATAAGACTTGGAAGGGTTAACTAAAACACTTTCTAGGTCCTTGATGTTAAACCTATTGATGGGTCAGTAACGGTCTGTCCTGTGTGTCCCCAGGGAGTCCAGGTTCTGCTGACCCCATGCTGGAGGCCATCATCCAGGAGAAACTCAAAGGTTTCAGCAGAGAGGCATCCGACAGGAGCGACAAGTACAGGAAATGCAAACAAATGCTGAGTGTAAGAACTCTTCTTGGCTTCCTGTCTGGTGTGTTCCTCATCATATTGTCACCAGTTCTTGCATAGTCGATCAGAGCAACCACTCAATCTAAAAATATATAAATCATAAAGTGTAGAAAGAGAATACTGTTTCCCCAAAGGTGATACCGTGACAGTTTCTCCTCACTTCCAAGAGGTTCTGGTTTGAATAGGAACAGTCGGTGACCAGAGTGTTGTTGTCTCTCTAGGAGGAGGAGCATAGATACATGTTGTGACCAGAGTGTTGTTCTCTCTAGGAGAAGGAGCGTAGCTACATGTTGTGACCAGAGTGTTGTTGTCTCTCGAGGAGGAGGAGCATAGATACATGTTGTGACCAGAGTGTTGTCTCTCTAGGAGAAGGAGCGTAGCTACATGTTGTGACCAGAGTGTTGTTGTCTCTAGGAGAAGGAGAGTAGATACATGTTGTGACCAGAGTGTTGTTGTCTCTAGGAGGAGAAGGAGCGTAGCTACATGTTGTGACCAGAGTGTTGTTGTCTCTCTAGGAGGAGAAGGAGCGTAGATACATGTTGTGACCAGAGTGTTGTTGTCTCTAGGAGAAGGAGAGTAGATACATGTTGTGACCAGAGTGTTGTTGTCTCTAGGAGGAGAAGGAGCGTAGCTACATGTTGTGACCAGAGTGTTGTTGTCTCTAGGAGAAGGAGAGTAGATACATGTTGTGACCAGAGTGTTGTTGTCTCTAGGAGGAGAAGGAGCGTAGCTACATGTTGTGACCAGAGTGTTGTTGTCTCTCTAGGAGGAGAAGGAGCGTAGATACATGTTGTGACCAGAGTGTTGTTGTCTCTAGGAGAAGGAGAGTAGATACATGTTGTGACCAGAGTGTTGTTCTCTCTAGGAGGAGAAGGAGCGTAGCTACATGTTGTGACCAGAGTGTTGTTCTCTCTAGGAGGAGAAGGAGAGTAGATACATGTTGTGACCAGAGTGTTGTTGTCTCTAGGAGAAGGAGAGTAGATACATGTTGTGACCAGAGTGTTGTTGTCTCTAGGAGGAGAAGGAGCGTAGCTACATGTTGTGACCAGAGTGTTGTTCTCTCTAGGAGAAGGAGCGTAGCTACATGTTGTGACCAGAGTGTTGTTCTCTCTAGGAGGAGAAGGAGAGTAGATACATGTTGTGACCAGAGTGTTGTTGTCTCTAGGAGAAGGAGAGTAGATACATGTTGTGACCAGAGTGTTGTTCTCTCTAGGAGAAGGAGAGTAGATACATGTTGTGACCAGAGTGTTGTTGTCTCTAGGAGGAGAAGGAGCGTAGATACATGTTGTGACCAGAGTGTTGTTCTCTCTAGGAGGAGAAGGAGCGTAGATACATGTTGTGACCAGAGTGTTGTTCTCTCTAGGAGGAGAAGGAGCGTAGATACATGTTGTGACCAGAGTGTTGTTGTCTCTAGGAGAAGGAGAGTAGATACATGTTGTGACCAGAGTGTTGTTCTCTCTAGGAGAAGGAGAGTAGATACATGTTGTGACCAGAGTGTTGTTGTCTCTAGGAGGAGAAGGAGCGTAGATACATGTTGTGACCAGAGTGTTGTTCTCTCTAGGAGGAGAAGGAGCATAGCTACATGTTATGACCAGAGTGTTGTTGTCTCTCTAGGAGAAGGAGAGTAGCTACATGTTGTGACCAGAGTGTTGTTTTCTCTCTAGGAGAAGGAGCGTAGCTACATGTTGTGACCAGAGTGTTGTCTCTCTAGGAGGAGAAGGAGCGTAGATACATGTTGTGACCAGAGTGTTGTTGTCTCTAGGAGAAGGAGCGTAGATACATGTTGTGACCAGAGTGTTGTTGTCTCTAGGAGAAGGAGAGTAGATACATGTTGTGACCAGAGTGTTGTTGTCTCTCTAGGAGAAGGAGAGTAGATACATGTTGTGACCAGAGTGTTGTTGTCTCTCTAGGAGGAGAAGGAGCATAGCTACATGTTGTGACCAGAGTGTTGTTCTCTCTAGGAGGAGAAGGAGAGTAGATACATGTTGTGACCAGAGTGTTGTTGTCTCTAGGAGGAGAAGGAGCGTAGATACATGTTGTGACCAGAGTGTTGTCTCTCTAGGAGAAGGAGTGTAGCTACATGTTATGACCAGAGTGTTGTCTCTCTAGGAGAAGGAGTGTAGCTACATGTTATGACCAGAGTGTTTTCTCTCTAGGAGGAGAAGGAGTGTAGCTACATGTTATGACCAGAGTGTTGTCTCTCTAGGAGAAGGAGCGTAGATACATGTTGTGACCAGAGTGTTTTTCTCTCTAGGAGAAGGAGAGTAGCTACATGTTATGACCAGAGTGTTGTCTCTCTAGGAGAAGGAGCGTTGATACATGTTGTGACCAGAGTGTTGTTGTCTCTCTAGGAGAAGGAGTGTAGCTACATGTTATGACCAGAGTGTTGTCTCTCTAGGAGAAGGAGCGTAGATACATGTTGTGACCAGAGTGTTGTTGTCTCTAGGAGGAGAATGAGTGTAGCTACATGTTGTGACCAGAGTGTTGTTGTCTCTCTAGGAGGAGAAGGAGCGTAGCTACATGTTGTGACCAGAGTGTTGTTCTCTCTAGGAGGAGAAGGAGAGTAGATACATGTTGTGACCAGAGTGTTGTTCTCTCTAGGAGGAGAAGGAGCGTAGCTACATGTTGTGACCAGAGTGTTGTTCTCTCTAGGAGGAGAAGGAGCATAGCTACATGTTGTGACCAGAGTGTTGTTCTCTCTAGGAGAAGGAGAGTAGATACATGTTGTGACCAGAGTGTTGTTGTCTCTCTAGGAGAAGGAGTGTAGCTACATGTTATGACCAGAGTGTTGTCTCTCTAGGAGAAGGAGCGTAGCTACATGTTGTGACCAGAGTGTTGTTGTCTCTAGGAGGAGAATGAGTGTAGCTACATGTTATGACCAGAGTGTTGTTCTCTCTAGGAGGAGAAGGAGAGTAGCTACATGTTGTGACCAGAGTGTTGTTTTCTCTCCAGGAGGAGAAGGAGTGTAGCTACATGTTATGACCAGAGTGTTGTCTCTCTAGGAGAAGGAGCATAGATACATGTTGTGACCAGAGTGTTGTTGTCTCTCTAGGAGGAGAAGGAGCGTAGCTACATGTTGTGACCAGAGTGTTGTTGTCTCTCTAGGAGGAGAAGGAGCGTAGATACATGTTGTGACCAGAGTGTTGTTCTCTCTAGGAGAAGGAGCGTAGATACATGTTGTGACCAGAGTGTTGTTCTCTCTAGGAGGAGAAGGAGCGTAGCTGCATGTTTGCTGATGAGCTGGCCAAGATGGAGGTGAAGCTGAAGGAGCAGCTGAAGACCAACGACAGCCTGAAGCTGCAGCTGGCAGCCGAGGAGGACCGCTATAAGGTACATTGTAGAGCAGTACTACAGACAGGTCTGAGATCAGCTGAGGAAGGCCACTATCAGGTACAGGGTATATTCTGTAGATACCAGTTTAGGAGGATTACTACCTGGTACATTGTAGACTATGTAGAGCAGTACACAGATCTGAGATCAACCAAGGAGGATCATATAAGGTCAGTTGAGCTTCTGTTTCCTCAAACCCAAAACTGACAGGTCTGGGACCAGGCTAGGAGAATCACTTCCAGGTCAGTGTAGAGCAGGGTTACTGTCACGAGAATTTTGCTATCTCAATGATTGAACTCAACTATCACTCAAGCTTTGACCAATTCCCAGAGGTTGTAAGGATCTGGTTAATGAAGAATTAGACAAAGTCTCAGGTTCTGCAATAGATCAATACTTTATTCAGAGAGCGCTCTGTCTTCTAAATGAGAACACCATATTTTTATAGCACACACACAAATAAACTCACATCAGTAGAAACTCCACCTCTCTTTAGGTGGGCTGTATTTTTCCAAAGTTCACATACATTGTTTATCACCCTTCTGCAACATGTTTCATCATCTTCTGCAAGCCTAGCCATTTCTAACTGTTTTTCTCCTCCCTAGGGTGGGGAGGCCTCTTTCCAGTTATTAGTTTCACCGTTATCACAAGTCGACAGTTCAGTTGTCCTTGAATGTCTCAACTATACCCAGCTCATATTGCGAAATAGTAACACAATTGCCTAGTCACACACATTATTGGATTATGACTCTTAACACATTTCATACAATTATATGGTTTCAGGGTGGAATACTTTAGTCATTATCTTAAACATAGAAATTATTCTATCAGTTACAGACAGGTCTGGGACCAGGCTAGGATAATCACTACCAGGTCAGTGTAGAGCAGGACTCTCCTACTCCAGTCCTGGAGAGCTAGATAGTTCAAGTGATGAGAAGCCTGGTACCAGATCAGAATGTTTTATCCAACCTCCTCTCCCTATCATTGTCATGCCATGATAAAGCCTGGTCCCAGATCTGGATGTGATAGTGATGTAGCCATCTCCTCTGACTTATCATAGTCATGCCAAAGCGCACACAGGTCTGGGACCAGGCTAGAATCAGAGCAGATAAATAGTTCTCACTCCAGTTGAAGGCCAACTCCAGGGACAGTTGTGTTGATGGGCAGAGCCCGTTCAGAGGAAGGCTTTATTACTGTTTATGTGAGTTCTGGAGACCGCCAGGTCCGGACTCTGAAGTTGTCTCAAATGGGACCCTATCCTTATATAGTGCACTAGACCAGGGCCCGTAGGGCTTTGAACAACAGTAGTGCACTATATAGAGAATAGTGTGCCGTTTGGGACACACCCACGGAGATGGCCAGGGACAGGGTTGGACTCTGTGGACTCCTGTTGCCTGACTAATGCATGAGTTGGCTTTGTTCAGCTCAGCGCGGGTATGTTCAGTGTCTCTGTGGAATTCAAACGGCATGTTCTGGTCTGAAGTCCTTCCTGGTGTAAATCTACTGTCTGAACAGTAACTGTTAAGGCCTTTTTATAGCTGCTATCAATTCATTGTTCGTCAGTAGAGGTTAAAACTCCATGAAGGAAAAATGAGTTCTGCTTTCAAGTGTACTTTTTGACAAAGGAGCTATGAGTCTGATCAAATCATTTTCTCAACACACATAATCTTAAATTGATGTCTCCTGACTGTCTCCTGACTGTCTCCTGACTGTCTCCTCCATGGCTCCTGACTGTCTCCTCCATGGCTCCTCCATGTCTCCTCCATGTCTCCTCCATGTCTCCTGACTGTCTCCTCCATGTCTCCTGACTGTCTCCTCCATGTCTCCTGACTGTCTCCTCCATGTCTCCTGACTGTCTCCTCCATGTCTCCTGACTGTCTCCTCCATGTCTCCTGACTGTCTCCCTCCTACAGAGTCAGGTGGCTGAGAAGGGGCGTGCGCTGAAAGAACTGAAGGACACTCTGGCCGCTCTGATGAAGGACAAGGAGAGACTTGAGGAGGTTAGTATAGTTGGGGAAGTTAGTAAGTATAGCAACACTACACTATAGCTTTAATTTTCCTCCATTATAGACTTCTCTCTGAACTAAAAACACCCCAAAAGAGCAGCAATTTTCCCATATCCTAATCTGGCTGGGGTTTAACACATCTCTAATTGGTGAAGTAAAGCAAAGTGACTTCTTATTTTCCATTCAATTACTCTGGACCACAGAGAAGTCCACATTGGGCCCGGAAAACTGCTGAAGGTTAGCTCGCTCGCGTACGCATTCGTCACTAAGAGCAACAAAACGACCCAATTTGAGGTTGAGACTGTCAATTAAATTGGCGTCTGGTTCAAACTTCCAGTAAAACACAAACCTTCCATTGCCTTTGAAAATGAGAGGATATTCTTTTTTTAATGAATGACTAATTAAACTGTTTGTGAGGGAGAGAAAGAGAGAGAGACGGGGGGGGGAGAAAGAGAGAGACGGGGGGAGAGAGAGAGCGAGAGGGAGGGAGGGGCCGGGGGGGAGGGACCGAAGTGGGGAGGGACCGAGGGGGGGACTGAGCGGAGGGAGGGGGAGGGACCGGAGTGGAGGGAGCGAGGGATGGAGAGAGGGAGCGAGGGATGGAGCGCTAGGGATGGAGAGAAGGAGCGAGGAATGGGGAGCGAGGAATGGGGAGCGCGAGGGATGGAGAGAGGGAGCGAGGGATGGAGAGAGGGAGCGAGGGATGGAGCGCAAGGGATGGAGAGAGGGAGCGAGGGATGGAGCGCGAGGGATGGAGCGCGAGGGATGGAGCACGGGGGATGGAGAGAGGGAGCGGGAGCGTGAGCGACAGAGGGAGCGAGAGACCGATGGAGGGAGAGGGAGGGAGGGATGGAGAGGGAGCGAGAGAGGTAGCGAGGGATGGAGAGGGAGCGAGAGATGGAGCGAGAGAGGGAGTGAGAGAGGGCGAGAGAGGGAGCGAGAGAGGGCGAGAGAGGGAGCGGGAGCGAGGGATGAAGGGAGCGAGGGATGGAGCGCGAGGGATGGAGCGCGAGGGATGGGGCGCGAGGGATGGAGCGCGAGGGATGGAGCGAGAGATGGAGCGAGAGGGAGCGAGGGATGGAGAGAGAGGGAGCGAGGGATGGAGAGAGAGGGAGCGAGGGATGGAGAGAGAGGGAGCGAGGGATGGAGAGAGAGGGAGCGAGGGATGGAGAGAGAGGGAGCGAGGGATGGAGAGAGGGAGCGAGGGATGGAGAGAGAGGGAGCGAGGGATGGAGAGGGGGAGCGAGGGATGGAGAGGGGGAGCGAGGGATGGAGAGAGAGGGAGCGAGGGATGGAGAGGGGGAGCGAGGGATGGAGAGGGGGAGCGAGGGATGGAGAGGGGGAGCGAGGGATGGAGAGGGGGAGCGAGGGATGGAGAGAGGGGGAGCGAGGGATGGAGAGAGGGGGAGCGAGGGATGGAGAGGGGGAGCGAGGGATGGAGAGGGGGAGCGAGGGATGGAGAGGGGGAGCGAGGGATGGAGAGGGGGAGCGAGGGATGGAGCGAGAGGGATCGAGGGAGGGACCGAGGGATCGAGGGAGGGATCGAGGGAGGGACCGAGGGATCGAGGGAGGGACCGAGGGAGGGACGAGGGAGGGACCGAGGGATCGAGGGAGGGACCGAGGGAGGGACGAGGGAGGGACCGAGGGGAGGGAGGGAGGGACCGAGGGAGGGAGGGACCGAGAGACCGATGGAGAGAGAGGGAGGGACCGAGCGGAGGGAGGGAGGGAGGGACCGAGCGGAGGGATGGAGGGAGCGAGAGACGGAGGGAGGGAGGGAGGGACCGCGAACATAGTTCTAGGAGCTGCTGTGAGGTGGTTGTGGCCAGTATTGACTCTCCTGGAGAGGAAGGACATAGAAATGTAGCTGAAGTTAGATCTGTAGCTGGCTAACATGCTGAGTCACACTGAGCGTTGCAAAATAAATGTACACATACATGTTATTCAATCATTGCACCCACACTGCTCGCATGCGCCAAGGAGTGTCTGCGTTGCCAAGCACTAAAATAGAAGTCAGTTCTATTTGTGACGCTGAACGCGATGGAAGTCCTGCCTCTCCCATCTTCTCATTGGTTTATAGAAGCATATATCCATTTGCCATCTCTTCATTGGTTATACCCACATGGGTGATTGAAAGATGAACTGAGGTCGGTCGGTCGGTCAGTTGTGGTAATACACCTTATTATGAAAGTTAGATGCCAATCGCCATGTAAGGACCAAAGATGAAAAAGGAGGAGGAGAGATGACTAGAAACTATTCGGTTGATTGTTTTATGTGTGGATTAATTGTCGGAGTAGAGGACCTTGTGCATTTCAGGTAAAATAACAACTCAATGTTTATATCCCAGGACAAATTAGCTAGCAACTGCAAGCTAGCTAGCTAAATTGGCATGAATATTTAATGTTTTTCGACCTGTCCCCAAATGAATATAATTGGTTCAGAGTTTTGATATTTCAACCTGGGTGTGGTGATCGCGCGCGTCCGGTCTGGGCATGGTGTCTGTGTTTTCTTCTCAGGACCAGCTGCACTTGGAGTGACGTTTCAGGCGTGGTACTTCTTAGCATCAAAAGATCATATTTACAATATATGAATACATTTCCTCCGCAAGGTAGCACACTTCTGTTAGAGAAAATACAAGATCAGTTATTTTAAAAGATTCTCTTTCCAATCCTAAATATATAATAATGTAATAGTGTCTGTTGTCTTGTCTGTCCCCACCAGGATCTCCAGAAGAGTGCTGGTGCTGGTAGGAAGACGGAGGCTGTAGTGTCAGAGGAGATGAGAATTCAGTCTGTGTTCCTGCAGTATCCCCTGCCCTACCCCCAGGATGCCCCCACTCCACTGCTGGTCCCCCAGAGCCCCACACAGCTGCACTTTGGGAACCCCTACTCCACCTCAGACGCAAGAGGTTGGTCCCTCCTCCCCCCACTAACCCTACTCCACCTCAGTCACATTTCAGTTTAATATGAGAGGTTGGTCCCCCCCCCTTACTAACCCTACTCCACCTCAGTCACATTTCAGTTTAATATGAGAGGTTGGTCCCCCCCCCTTACTAACCCTACTCCACCTCAGTCACATTTCAGTTTAATATGAGAGGTTGGTCCCCACCTTACTAACCCTACTCCACCTCAGTCACATTTCAGTTTAATATGAGAGGTTGGTCCCCCCCCTTACTAACCCTACTCCACCTCAGTCACATTTCAGTTTAATATGAGAGGTTGGTCCCCCCCCCCCTTACTAACCCTACTCCACCTCAGTCACATTTCAGTTTAATATGAGAGGTTGGTCCCCCCCCTTACTAACCCTACTCCACCTCAGTCACATTTCAGTTTAATATGAGAGGTTGCCCCCCCCCCTTACTAACCCTACTCCACCTCAGTCACATTTCAGTTTAATATGAGAGGTTGGTCCCCCCCCCCCCCTTACTAACCCTACTCCACCTCAGTCACATTTCAGTTTAACATGAGAGGTTGGTCCCCAGCTTTACTAACCCTACTCCACCTCAGTCACATTTCAGTTTAATATGAGAGGTTGGTCCCCCCCCCCTTACTAACCCTACTCCACCTCAGTCACATTTCAGTTTAATATGAGAGGTTGGTCCCCCCCCCCTTACTAACCCTACTCCACCTCAGTCACATTTCAGTTTAATATGAGAGGTTGGTCCTCCCCTTACTAACCCTACTCCACCTCAGTCACATTTCAGTTTAATATGAGAGGTTGGTCCCCCCCTTACTAACCCTACTCCACCTCAGTCACATTTCAGTTTAATATGAGAGGTTGGTGGCTCCCGTGTCGTCCCTTACATACATATCTATTCCCCTTCTAACTCAATTCACATTCATTCAATTGCTATACATTTCATGTGTAATTTATTGTACCTTGTACCTGGAAAATTATTCAATATGCTTACATAGGATATAGAAATGCCGGTAACTTTCCCAGGTTTTCCAGCAATCCGGGTTGAAGGATTCCTGGATTTCCTGATTCTGAGAATCATCCAACTGGGAATTCAGGAAAACCTGGGAATTTTGAGAAAGCGGAATTCTTCACCCCTAATATGCTTCCATTCCTTTTGACCCTCTCTTCCCCATCACTGTAGACGGAGCGGACGGGGAGTTCTCTGATGACCTGCTGCCCCGCCTTCCCCCTGTGGGCCCCCCCTCCTGGGATAGTAACGTGGTCTGCATCCAGCCAGCACGCAACCTCAGCCGGCCCGACGGCCTGGAGGACCCAGAGGAGCAGCAGAACAACAACAACAATGTGAGTTAGCTCGTCGGAGAACAACAACGGCAGTTAGCTAGTCGGAGAACAACAACGGTAGTTAGCTAGTCGGAGAACAACAACGGTAGTTAGCTAGTCGGAGAACAACAACGGTAGTTAGCTAGTCTGAAAACAACAACGGTAGTTAGCTAGTCTGAAAACAACAACGGTAGTTAGCTAGTCTGAAAACAACAACGGTAGTTAGCTAGTCTGAAAACAACAACGGTAGTTAGCTAGTCTGAAAACAACAACGGTAGTTAGCTAGTCGGAGAACAACAACGGTAGTTAGCTAGTCGGAGAACAACAACGGTAGTTAGCTAGTCGGAGAACAACAACGGTAGTTAGCTAGTCTGAAAACAACAACGGTAGTTAGCTAGTCTGAAAACAACAACGGTAGTTAGCTAGTCTGAAAACAACAACGGTAGTTAGCTAGTCTGAAAACAACAACGGTAGTTAGCTAGTTGGAGAACAACAACGGTAGTTAGCTAGTCGGAGAACAACAACGGTAGTTAGCTAGTCGGAGAACAACAACTGTAGTTAGCTAGTCGGAGAACAACAACGGTAGTTAGCTAGTCGGAGAACAACAACGGTAGTTAGCTAGTCTGAAAACAACAACGGTAGTTAGCTAGTCTGAAAACAACAACGGTAGTTAGCTAGTCTGAAAACAACAACGGTAGTTAGCTAGTCTGAAAACAACAACGGTAGTTAGCTAGTCTGAAAACAACAACGGTAGTTAGCTAGTCTGAAAACAACAACGGTAGTTAGCTAGTCTGAAAACAACAACGGTAATTAGTTAGTCTGAAAACAACAACGGTAGTTAGCTAGTCTGAGAACAACAACGGTAGTTAGCTAGTCTGAAAACAACAACGCGAATTAGCTAGTCTGAGAACATCAACGGTAGTTAGCTAGTCTGAGAACAACAACGGTAGTTAGCTAGTCTGCCTTAAAGATAGACCAGAGGAGGCTGGTGATGGGAGGACGGCTCCTAGTAATAACTGGAGTTGAGTAAAGTGTACATTATGAAAGCATGTTTGATTTGATACTGTTACCTTCATTCCAGCCGTTAGAGCTGTCCTCCGATTTAAGTGACACCAGCCTCCACTGAGGTTCACTCAGTGATATATTGCATCATACACAGTGGGAGGATTATTTCTGCTACAACAGTTGTGTGTGATAGATAGATAGTATTTCTGAAGTAGTTTTCTACCCTCCATCACAGGGCAATACCAATGAACAGCCTGCAGCAACTACTGAACCCCACAGCCCATTCTTAAATGATGGACAGACTCCCCTTGGCTTCGAGTCCAGGTAACACACACACACACACTGAAGGCCTGAGCGCCCCAAAATGCATTGAAGTTGGTCTCTCACCCCAGCACAGCAGCTTCCCAGCTCCAACCTGTGTAAAGTCTTTGTTCTGTAATGTAGGTGTTAACATGAGTGGCCCAGCTAGTGGCCCACCCACGTAGAGTAGACCCCCTGACAGATGGTCTTTATTAGCCTGTTAGCTGTCCTGCGCTGCTCCCTCTGCCAACATCATCACTTGGCTGCTCATTAACACAACACTCTCTCCATACCTTTTCTCCCTGTTGCTCTCTCAATACCTTTCCTCCCTGTTGCTCTCTCAATACCTTTCCTCCCTGTTGCTCTCTCCATACCTTTCCTCCCTGTTGCTCTCCATACTTTTCCTCCCTGTTGCTCTCAATACCTTCCCTCCCTGTTGCTCTCAATACCTTCCCTCCCTGTTGCTCTCTCAATACCTTCCCTCCCTGTTGCTCTCTCAATACCTTTCCTCCCTGTTGCTCTCTCAATACCTTTCCTCCCTGTTGCTCTCTCAATACCTTCTCTGTTGCTCTCTCAATACCTTCTCTGTTGCTCTCTCAATACCTTTCCTCCCTGTTGCTCTCTCAATACCTTTCCTCCCTGTTGCTCTCTCAATACCTTTCCTCCCTGTTGCTCTCTCAATACCTTTCCTCCCTGTTGCTCTCTCAATACCTTTCCTCCCTGTTGCTCTCTCAATACCTTCTCTCTGTTGCTCTCTCCATACCTTCCCTCCCTGTTGCTCTCTCAATACCTTATTTGTTGCTCTCCATACCTTTCCTCCCTGTTGCTCTCAATACCTTTCCTCCCTGTTGCTCTCAATACCTTTCCTCCCTGTTGCTCTCTCAATACCTTTCCTCCCTGTTGCTCTCTCAATACCTTCTCTCTGTTGCTCTCTCCATACCTGCTCTCTCAATACCTTTCCTCCCTGTTGCTCTCTCAATACCTTTCCTCCCTGTTGCTCTCTCAATACCTTCTCTCTGTTGCTCTCTCCATACCTTCCCTCCCTGTTGCTCTCCATACCTTTCCTCCCTGTTGCTCTCAATACCTTTCCTCCCTGTTGCTCTCTCAATACCTTTCCTCCCTGTTGCTCTCTCAATACCTTTCCTCCCTGTTGCTCTCTCAATACCTTTCCTCCCTGTTGCTCTCTCAATACCTTCTCTCTCTGTTGCTCTCTCCATACCTGCTCTCTCAATACCTTCTCTCTCTGTTGCTCTCTCCATACCTGCTCTCTCAATACCTTCTCTCTCTGTTGCTCTCTCCATACCTTCTCTCTCTGTTGCTCTCTCCATACCTTCTCTCTCTGTTGCTCTCTCCATACCTTCTCTCTCTGTTGCTCTCTCAATACCTTCTCTCTCTCCCTAACCTTGCTTTGTTTCTTTCCCCATCTCTTCCTTCTCCTTCCTCACTCCATTCTCTCTGTCTCTCCTCTGTGCAGTGTGAACGTCCACATGCGCTGTCCACTGTGTGAGTTGATCTTCCCTCCCAACTACGACCAGAGAAAGTTTGTGGAGCATGTAGAGAGCCACTGGAAGGTGTGCCCCATGTGCAGCGAGCAGTTCCCCCTCGACTGCGACCAGAAGATCTTTGAGAACCACGTGCTCACCCACTTTGACTCCGCCAACATGCTCAACTTTGACTAAAAACCTCATCCACTACACCCTTCATGTTCTGTCAGTCGCCACTGAAATGAAACTGCCTTGCTCTTTTCCCCTGCCACATGTAACAGGTGTGACGATCTCATTCTGATTCACTTTTAGGACCGGTGACGTTTTGATTAGCATATTTTATTAACTAGGGAAAAGGTCTTCATATTCGGCAGTTGGTTCATGTGCTCTGATTTGATGTATAATTCAGACCAGGGCTATATATCTGTTTGAATCAGTCTTTAATAATAGCTTCTTTAACAGGAAGTGTCCCATTTATTTGTTATTCCTCTGATTCTATTAGTGAGATATGAGCGATATGTTATGGCTGTGCTCATCTCTGACCACTTGATCAGTCCCAGACACTACTATGTGAAGTCAGGGAAAGTAAGCTACGTCAAGCATTTTACCAAAACATACATTTGAACTGTTCCAACCAAAATGCTTTCCCCTGAGCTTCATAGTAAAATTCAGGTATTCATTATGTTTAGAAAGCAGCTGCCTCGGTGCACTATATGCAGACAGACGGGACAAATCCTTCTAAACCTGATTATTATATTATCTTTAAATCATCTATTTTAGAATCTTTTAAGAGCCAATGGCGTTAAGCTTTTTCAGTATGTGTATGTCTGGTTAGAAAGAGCTGTTATATTTTAGTGTCAGTTGATTCTCATGGTTTAGTTCTTCACTGGTTTGGTTGTCTGAATAAAGAAGTCATGTTTCACCTATCGCTACTGATTAACATGCATGCCAGGATTCTGTTAGATCAGAACCTATTCTTTATCATTTGCTGTAAGTTATTTCACGATTATAGAAAACCTTTGATTTCTTTGAGTCCCATGTAATGAAATCTGAATTAATAAAGTCTGTTTGGAATAATCTAGCCACTTCAATGCCTTGTACACATACATACTCAGTCAGGGCTCCTTTGTAAAGCAGACCTGCGTCTCAATGTTACTCCCTGTTTTATGTGTAATGGTGCATAAATGTCCAGAAACAGAGGCAGTTGTAATGTTTTCAAATGTAATCACAGCTAGTTTTGTACATCACCGTCAGTTACAAAACAACCTCTGCTGTTGCCTTCGTTTATAGGGGCGGCAGGTAGCCTAGTGGTTAGAGCGTTGGGCCAGTAACCAGCAGGTAGCCTAGTGGTTAGAGCGTTGGGCCAGTAACCAGCAGGTAGCCTAGTGGTTTAGAGCGTTGGGCCAGTAAACAGCAGGTAGCCTAGTGGTTTAGAGCGTTGGGCCAGTAACCAGCAGGTAGCCTAGTGGTTTAGAGCGTTGGGTCAGTAACCAGCAGGTAGCCTAGTGGTTTAGAGCGTTGGGCCAGTAACCAGCAGGTAGCCTAGTGGTTTAGAGCGTTGGGCCAGTAACCAGCAGGTAGCCTAGTGGTTTAGAGCGTTGGGCCAGTAACCAGCAGGTAGCCTAGTGGTTTAGAGCGTTGGGCCAGTAACCAGCAGGTAGCCTAGTGGTTTAGAGCGTTGGGCCAGTAACCAGCAGGTAGCCTAGTGGTTTAGAGCGTTGGGCCAGTAACCAGCAGGTAGCCTAGTGGTTTAGAGCGTTGGGCCAGTAACCAGCAGGTAGCCTAGTGGTTTAGAGCGTTGGGCCAGTAACCAGCAGGTAGCCTAGTGGTTTAGAGCGTTGGGCCAGTAACCAGCAGGTAGCCTAGTGGTTTAGAGCGTTGGGCCAGTAACCAGCAGGTAGCCTAGTGGTTTAGAGCGTTGGGCCAGTAACCAGCAGGTAGCCTAGTGGTTTAGAGCGTTGGGCCAGTAACCAGCAGGTAGCCTAGTGGTTTAGAGCGTTGGGCCAGTAACCAGCAGGTAGCCTAGTGGTTTAGCGCGTTGGGCCAGTAACCAGCAGGTAGCCTAGTGGTTTAGAGCGTTGGGCCAGTAACCAGCAGGTAGCCTAGTGGTTTAGCGCGTTGGGCCAGTAACCAGCAGGTAGCCTAGTGGTTTAGCGCGTTGGGCCAGGAACCAGCAGGTAGCCTAGTGGTTTAGCGCGTTGGGCCAGGAACCAGCAGGTAGCCTAGTGGTTTAGAGCGTTGGGCCAGTAACCAGCAGGTAGCCTAGTGGTTTAGAGCGTTGGGCCAGTAACCAGCAGGTAGCCTAGTGGTTTAGAGCGTTGGGCCAGTAACCAGCAGGTAGCCTAGTGGTTTAGAGCGTTGGGCCAGTAACCAGCAGGTAGCCTAGTGGTTTAGAGCGTTGGGCCAGTAACCAGCAGGTAGCCTAGTGGTTTAGAGCGTTGGGCCAGTAACCAGCAGGTAGCCTAGTGGTTTAGAGCGTTGGGCCAGTAACCAGCAGGTAGCCTAGTGGTTTAGAGCGTTGGGCCAGTAACCAGCAGGTAGCCTAGTGGTTTAGAGCGTTGGGCCAGTAACCAGCAGGTAGCCTAGTGGTTTAGAGCGTTGGGCCAGTAACCAGCAGGTAGCCTAGTGGTTTAGAGCGTTGGGCCAGTAACCAGCAGGTAGCCTAGTGGTTTAGAGCGTTGGGCCAGTAACCAGCAGGTAGCCTAGTGGTTTAGAGCGTTGGGCCAGTAACCAGCAGGTAGCCTAGTGGTTTAGAGCGTTGGGCCAGTAACCAGCAGGTAGCCTAGTGGTTTAGCGCGTTGGGCCAGTAACCAGCAGGTAGCCTAGTGGTTTAGCGCGTTGGGCCAGGAACCAGCAGGTAGCCTAGTGGTTTAGCGCGTTGGGCCAGGAACCAGCAGGTAGCCTAGTGGTTTAGAGCGTTGGGCCAGTAACCAGCAGGTAGCCTAGTGGTTTAGCGCGTTGGGCCAGTAACCAGCAGGTAGCCTAGTGGTTTAGAGCGTTGGGCCAGTAACCAGCAGGTAGCCTAGTGGTTTAGAGCGTTGGGCCAGTAACCAGCAGGTAGCCTAGTGGTTTAGAGCGTTGGGCCAGTAACCAGCAGGTAGCCTAGTGGTTTAGAGCGTTGGGCCAGTAACCAGCAGGTAGCCTAGTGGTTTAGAGCGTTGGGCCAGTAACCAGCAGGTAGCCTAGTGGTTTAGAGCGTTGGGCCAGTAACCAGCAGGTAGCCTAGTGGTTTAGAGCGTTGGGCCAGTAACCAGCAGGTAGCCTAGTGGTTTAGAGCGTTGGGCCAGTAACCAGCAGGTAGCCTAGTGGTTTAGAGCGTTGGGCCAGTAACCAGCAGGTAGCCTAGTGGTTTAGAGCGTTGGGCCAGTAACCAGCAGGTAGCCTTGTGGTTTAGAGCGTTGGGCCAGTAACCAGCAGGTAGCCTAGTGGTTTAGAGCGTTGGGCCAGTAACCAGCAGGTAGCCTAGTGGTTTAGAGCGTTGGGCCAGTAACCAGCAGGTAGCCTAGTGGTTTAGAGCGTTGGGCCAGTAACCAGCAGGTAGCCTAGTGGTTTAGAGCGTTGGGCCAGTAACCAAAAGGTAGCTGGAACGAATCCTTGAGCTGACAAGGTAAAAATCTGTCGTTCTGCCCCTGAACAAGGCAGTTAATCCACTGTTCCCTGATAGGCAGTCATTGTAAATAAGAAATTGTTCTAAACGGACTTGCCTAGTTAAATAAATAAATACACACACACAGTAAGGGTCATTCTCCAGAAACATATGAAAATATAATTTAATGCACTTGAGACAATACATTTACTATACACAATATCAAATACTTCCCTCCATATATACTGTCAATGACCATCTATATAATGTGTTCCAAATGGCACCCTATTCCCTATTTAATGCACTACTTTTGACCAGAGCCCTATAGAGGGAATAGGCTACCATTTGGGACGCACACCTTAAAGTGTAGTTCCATAACGACATTGATTTCCATGCAGTGATGTTTTGATGGGTTGTTGATTAGCTCCTTGCTCTCTCTGATCACCAGTATGACACTACATTAAGAGGCTAGATGGACAAAAGAGGAGAAATAGACCAGAATTGAGATCTGGCCATTTTTATTTTGACAAGAATGTCTACTCTAGCTCAAGTTAGCCATTCCTGAAGAGTCACTATGAAGCTATACACAGATACTTACTGGATTGGAACTCTATATTGTGGTCTACAATTCAAGGCAAACCAGATTCATAATCTCACCCCAGGAAACACCGGAGATCTGAAAAAATTAAACTCCTTGGAAAAGTTGAGTACTTCCGGTCTGGCTCTCTCTAGTTCCTGTGACTGCTACATGTCAGGTTGGTGTGTGCAGCAGCAGAGAGTTATTGGCAACAAAAACCATCCTAATTCTGTTGGCAACTGGTTACTACAAAGTGCTTAAATGCTTCACACGGCTTTGGCGAAGAAGATAACTGCTCAGCACCCTAGAATGGAAGGGTTCTGGATAACTGGGAACTGCTGTGACACCAAATCCCAAGATTCCAGTGAACAGCATAACAGCTGATTCTAAAATACTATGTGTTTCCCAAATGGCTCCCTATATAGTGCACTACTTTTGTTTGACCAGGGCTCTAGTCAAAAGTAGTGCACTATATAGGGAATAGGGTGCCGTTTGGGACGCATCCTATCAGAACACACGGGCAGGATTGTGGTGCTGAAATGCTGGTGGTGAATTGCCACCTGAGAGTCAGTTCTAAAACACAAAACAAGTTTTGAGTGATAATCCTAGCAAAGTGAATCATAAAACTACACTTTCAGAACAGAACATGGCAAGAAAAATAAGAGCATACTATTTTACCTGATTATGAAAGTTTATACATCCTTCAGGAATATATCGTCAGCTTTCACAAACATTCAGATTTTCTTGCCTCCATTTTGTGATGGTGATGCTTGCTTTCTCCCCTTGCCTCACCACTCTCATGCCCCTTCTTTTCAAACACAGCATTACCTGAACGCTCGAGTCAAATTCATTAGGTTGCGATGTACACAACATATCTGTATGTAAATGTTCCACCATGTTTTGCTCTGCCGAACACAGCCCAGAAGCATGGCTGTGAACCTTGACTCATGGTGCTTTCAAGACAATTGGGAACTCGCGGGAAAAAAACAGGTCAAATCATGACGTCAGTGATTTTCAGGTGGGAAAGTCAGAGCTCTAGAAAGATGCCAGAGTTTCGGACTTGGAATTCCGAGTTGGATGACCGTTCGGAATTCCCAGTCACAAAAAAAAGATCCCTGCACTGAAGTCGGAGAGTTCCGAGGTGTTTTGAACGTGGCAATACGCTCTCTTTGAAACGCATCATCTTAACAGCAAGCCCTATGTGCCAAAAACATTATCAAAAAGACACATGATCGCTCAAATGTGAAAAAGTATACAGCTGTGAAGAAAATACATTCCAAAAAATTTAAAATACAAATAAGGTAATTTTAAAGCATGCAATTAAAGAGTAGTGTACTGGAATAAGAAGAAGGAAAGTGCGTGTGTGTTTGGAATGGGACACAGCCATTTCTGGTGATGGTGGGTCCATAGAAACAGAATCACTAGAACAGGATGATGTTGAAGTGATTCTATTTCTGCGGGGACGGTGCTACTGCTGCATCTTGTGGATGTGGGTGGAGACTGGCGGGTGGAAGTTGATGGTGTGGTGCCTCAGGCCCTGGGACGTCTTGTAGCTCTTCCCACAGCGGCACTTGAAGGGCTTGCGGACGCGGATCTGTGTCCGGTGGCCGTTCTTGGCGTGGTACTTGATCCCGTTCACATTCTGAATGAGGGGGAGGGTACAGTACAGAGTGGAAGAGGGCAGAGTAAGCTAAGTTTGAATTAGTCCAGTGTTCGCCAACTCCAGTCCTGGGGTGCTACTGGGTGTGTACAGGGCCCTTTGATCTAGCCCTGATTCACACATTCAACCAATCAGGGTCTTCAACTGGATTTGGAGAACACTGGATCAGTCTCCTATAACAGTCATGAGTCTCTCACCACACTATAGTAGCCTAGATTCACCTAGAGATGTCTTCAGTACACTAAACCTGACTCAACGCTCTACACAGCTCTTTGCATGTTTACTGTACAGCCCAGTGACAGAATAAAAATATACTTGATTATTTCTCCATCTCACAAAGGATTCAAGAATCTTTGTCCAGATGTCTTATGTCAGCTGATCTAACTCAACACAACGTCCTTCATCTCTGCGTGCTTCCTGTACAGGCTAGAGCAGGGCTGTCAATTTCATTTAGCCCCGGGGGCTGCATTCGGTCTTCAACGCTCTCCGGGGGCTGCACTGAAAATATATTTCCTCTCTGTAAAAATTTGCAAAAACATTGTCTTATATTTTTTATTGGTGATTATCAGTGAGCTGGACACAGTCAAGATACTGTATATGAATGTAGTGATTATCAGTGAGCTGGACACAGTCAAGATACTGTATATGAATGTAGGTCCAATATCATTTTTACGCAGTTTCAAAATGGTTTTACTCATTTTAAAGTATATTGAGTTCAGAGGAGGCTGCTGAGGGGAGGACGGCTCATAATAATGGCTGGAACAGAGGAAATGGAATGGCATCAAACACCTGGAAACCATGTGATTGATGTATTTGATACCGTTCCACTAATCTGATTGACAGAATGCCAAGAGTGTACAAAGCTGTTATCAAGGCAAAGGGTGGCTACTTTGAAGAATCTCAAATATATTTCGATTTCTTTAACACTTTTTTGGTTACTACATGATTCAATAGGTGTTATTTCATAGTTTAGATGTCTTCACTATTATTCTATAATGTAGAAAATAGTAAAATAAAGAAAAACCCTTGAATGAGTAGGTGTGTCCAAACTTTTGACTGGCACTGTATATGTCATGTTTCCTGTACAGCCTAGAGTACTACTAACTATATATCCTGTTTCTTGTACAGCCTAGAGTACTACTAACTATATATCCTGTTTCTTGTACAGCCTAGAGTCTACTACTAACTATATATCCTGTTTCTTGTACAGCCTAGAGTCTACTACTAACTATATATCCTGTTTCTTGTACAGCCTAGAGTCTACTACTAACTATATATCCTGTTTCTTGTACAGCCTAGAGTACTACTAACTATATATCCTGTTTCTTGTACAGCCTAGAGTACTACTAACTATATATCCTGTTTCTTGTACAGCCTAGAGTACTACTAACTATATATCCTGTTTCTTGTACAGTCTAGAGTACTACTAACTATATATCCTGTTTCTTGTACAGTCTAGAGTCTACTACTAACTATATATCCTGTTTCTTGTACAGCCTAGAGTACTACTAACTATATATCCTGTACAGTCTAGAGTACTACTAACTATATATCCTGTTTCTTGTACAGCCTAGAGTCTACTACTAACTATATATCCTGTTTCTTGTACAGCCTAGACTACTACTAACTATATATCCTGTTTCTTGTACAGCCTAGAGTCTACTACTAACTATATATCCTGTTTCTTGTACAGCCTAGAGTACTACTAACTATATATCCTGTTTCTTGTACAGCCTAGTCTACTACTAACTATATATCCTGTTTCTTGTACAGCCTAGTCTACTACTAACTATATATCCTGTTTCTTGTACAGCCTAGAGTCTACTACTAACTATATATCCTGTTTCTTGTACAGCCTAGAGTCTACTACTAACTATATATCCTGTTTCTTGTACAGCCTAGACTACTACTAACTATATATCCTGTTTCTTGTACAGCCTAGTCTACTACTAACTATATATCCTGTTTCTTGTACAGCCTAGTCTACTACTAACTATATATCCTGTTTCTTGTACAGCCTAGAGTACTACTAACTATATATCCTGTTTCTTGTACAGCCTAGAGTCTACTACTAACTATATATCCTGTTTCTTGTACAGCCTAGAGTACTACTAACTATTTATCCTGTTTCTTGTACAGCCTAGAGTACTACTAACTATATATCCTGTTTCTTGTACAGCCTAGAGTCTACTACTAACTATTTATCCTGTTTCTTGTACAGCCTAGAGTACTACTAACTATATATCCTGTTTCTTGTACAGCCTAGAGTCTACTACTAACTATTTATCCTGTTTCTTGTACAGCCTAGTCTACTACTAACTATATATCCTGTTTCTTGTACAGTCTAGAGTACTACTAACTATATATCCTGTTTCTTGTACAGCCTAGAGTCTACTACTAACTATATATCCTGTTTCTTGTACAGCCTAGAGTCTACTACTAACTATATATCCTGTTTCTTGTACAGCCTAGAGTCTACTACTAACTATATATCCTGTTTCTTGTACAGCCTAGAGTACTACTAACTATATATCCTGTTTCTTGTACAGCCTAGAGTACTACTAACTATATATCCTGTTTCTTGTACAGCCTAGAGTCTACTACTAACTATATATCCTGTTTCTTGTACAGCCTAGAGTCTACTACTAACTATATATCCTGTTTCTTGTACAGCCTAGAGTCTACTACTAACTATATATCCTGTTTCTTGTACAGCAGGGTGTCTGCAGGTTTTATTTTATTCCTTTCAAATAAGACCTAGACAATCAGGTGAGGGGAGGTCAGGGGAGGAGGGAAAACCCGCAGGCACTCAGCCCTACGTGGAATGACTTTGACACGAGGTCTAGAGTCTACTAACTGTCTCATCAGCCATAATCCTGTCATTCACGTCAGCAATGCCACCTTCTCAAGCTGAGCACCATTTATCCCGGACACACAGCCAACCCAGATGGGAATGGAAAATCCTTGAAAAGGTCCATAAATCACTGCAGTGGACGTGGATGTATGCATTTCAAGATGTTGACATGCTGTAACACCCTGTTTTGTCAACAGCAGGAAGTCGATGGTGCTGTTTGCTATCCGTTTGAACTGGGACGTTATATAGACATCACATAGCAGCAGCTACTCTTCCTGGGGTCCACACAAAACATGAAATAATAATACAGAACATTAATAGACAAGAACAGCTTAAGGACAGAACTACATACAGTAAAACATTGTAAAAAGGCACACGTGGCATACATATCAGTAGATACACACAAACTATCTAGGTCAAATAGGGGAGAGGCGTTGTGCCGTGAGCTGTTGCTTTATCTGCATGCAGAGCCTTGGTCCGTTTAGGACCAAACCAACATCGAGGGTAATGGATGCTTTTCATTTGGAGTCTTATGAGAAGGAGAAGCAGTCACTTGAACAGAAAGCATAGACTATGTATCTAGCCAATATTCACAGACAGGTAGGTAGAGACAGGATACATTCCTGACCACATGACCTGATGAATAAACACTCTGGCTCTTAGTTTAACTCAGGGCTCTAGTTAAAAGCTGTTTGAGGCTTTTCCTGGTCATGTCACGTGGTCAGGAATACCCCTGGCTCTATTCACGGGGCAGTGCAAGGGAGAGGATACGAGACCCCATTTACACTCGGTAATAACATGCGTCTTGTATTATCTGGTTGCAATCATCTGATCACATGTCAGAGCATTTACACATGGTATTGATTCATGGACTGAGTGCGGTTGGCCCACCTTGTATCTCTTCTTGCAGCCAGGCACAGGGCAGGCGAAGGGTTTCTCCTCTCCTCCATTCATACACATGGAGCTGAGGATAGACTCTGAGCTGATGGCACTCTCTGTGGTCCAGGACTCACCACTGTCTGACTCCTCATAGTCTACCTCCTCTTCATCATACTCACTGCCTGGAGGGGAGAAACACAGACACAGGTACGTGCACACACACACACACACATCAGAATACGATTTGTCATAAAACGTGCCTACTGCCGTCCATAAACAATTTGAGTAATACTCCTATTTCAGCAGCTCCAGTACTCTGCTCTGATTCAAGCACAGTTAATGACTAAGGTTGAATCCCAAATGGTACCCTATTCCTTATATAGTGCACTAGTTTTGACCAGGGCCCATAAGGCCCATAGTGCACTATAATAGACTGCCATTTGGGCCGTATCCTATGGCTGGCATGGGCATCCTAGCCTCAAGGGTTTTGGACCGGCTGATGTGCCGAGACAGATTCAGACTCAAGCCTTCCACATGTGTTCTGGCTGTAGGGTTCCCACAGGGTTCTACTGTTGCCTTGTTACTGAGCCCAAGTTTGTGGAGAGACTGAAAAAATGCTGTTTTGTGGGAAAGAATTTAGCCCATTTCACAAGGTCCCAGGGTTAAGGCAATGCAAAATAAGATTTGGCTCCACAACCACAAGAACCAAAGAGACAAGGAGCTGCAACTACGAGAGAAAAACCCAGCATATCTTACTAAGTGGCAACGTGGGAAAGACACAAACAAAGAACACAAGTAAGCAAATACCATGGCAACTTAAAATGATGAGATTCTGATGAAATAAGCCCAGTACCTTCCCTGTGTATGACTATACCAACTGACAGAGAGTCAACCCTCTATGCTTCTCTAAGGACCCTACGGTGAGACATTACAGCACCTAACTTCCCTGAATTACCTCCATGTCTTCTCCTGAAACTTAAGAGGCATTTCCTGATCCAAACCAAAATATGGGACAATGAAGTGACATAATCCATATTACATAAACTACTGACACCTGCCTCCTAGATGACGGTGTTGTACTCTGTTGTCACGGTAACCTACCTGTAGGAGTGCTGCTACGGAAGGAGGAGGAGGGTGTGATGGGAGGGGTGACAGGCGGGGTGAGGTTCCCACTGCTGCGTCTGGGAGGAGGGGAGACGTTACTGCTACGAGGGAGACTGCCTGTCAGAGACTGAGACAGCTTGGGGTGCACCTTCCTCTTCAGCCTCTCAGGCTGCTCCTGACGCGCTGCCTCTGTCATAAACCTGGGCAAGGGAGGAGCCAGAGAGAGAGGGAAGAGGAGAGGACACACAACCACACATCATACATGACCGACTCGGTTTGCGCGCCACAAGGGTGTGCTAGCCTGCTGAGCTAAAGCCTAGCTATTAGCTCAGGGAGTTAACATAAGTCGGAGCTTAGGCAAGGTTAGTCTCATCATGCCAGCGTGGTTGTTCACAGAACCTCCTCCGTTACAAACGTATATCACTGAAGTCACTGTACAACATATGCTCGGAGTATATCACTCATTCAAACCACTCCCATGTTTAACAGTAGGCCTATATCTCTGACCAAACTTCATGTTTAACAGTAGGCCTATATCTCTGACCAAACTTCATGTTTAACAGTAGGCCTATATCTCTGACCAAACTTCATGTTTAACAGTAGGCCTATATCTCTGACCAAACTTCATGTTTAACAGTAGGCCTATATCTCTGACCAAACTTCATGTTTAACAGTAGGCCTATATCTCTGACCAAACTTCATGTTTAACAGTAGGCCTATATCTCTGACCAAACTTCATGTTTAACAGTAGGCCTATATCTCTGACCAAACTTCATGTTTAACAGTAGGCCTATATCTCTGACCAAACTTCATGTTTAACAGTAGGCCTATATCTCTGACCAAACTTCATGTTTAACAGAAGGCCTATATCTCTGACCAAACTTCATGTTTAACAGTAGGCCTATATCTCTGACCAAACTTCATGTTTAACAGAAGGCCTATATCTCTGACCAAACTTCATGTTTAACAGTAGGCCTATATCTCTGACCAAACTTCATGTTTAACAGTAGGCCTATATCTCTGACCAAACTTCATGTTTAACAGTAGGCCTATATCTCTGACCAAACTTCATGTTTAACAGTAGGCCTATATCTCTGACCAAACTTCATGTTTAACAGTAGGCCTATATCTCTGACCAAACTTCATGTTTAACAGTAGGCCTATATCTCTGACCAAACTTCATGTTTAACAGTAGGCCTATATCTCTGACCAAACTTCATGTTTAACAGTAGGCCTATATCTCTGACCAAACTTCATGTTTAACAGTAGGCCTATATCTCTGACCAAACTTCATGTTTAACAGAAGGCCTATATCTAAGACTAAACATTGTTACATTGTAAAATATTCTGTAAACGTAAGTCATAAAATTGAAATGTTCACACAGACACTGTTAAAGCAGAAGTGAAATGAACAGCTGAAAGCTGAAACCACATCAAGATGTGTGTCTAAAGACAGGGTGACAGACAGTGGTAGCTAGTCCCTCTATTATACAGTCACACTGCTGCCTCAGAGTGCCTCAGCCCTTTAAACCTCTTTGATATGGTGATTGAATGGAGAACTGGGATGAGATTGAAACGTCATCTTGGTCTAGTAATGTAGGACCCAGGACTATATAACATCCTGTTACCCAACGCTAACACAATTAAACTGACTTATCCACCAGATGAGGCTGACTGCTGCTAGATGGAACTGCACACACACACACACACACACACACACACACACACACACACTTCAGGCTAGCTGTGGAGTGAGCTTAAGGCATGTTCTTACCTCCGTCACACCTCTACTGTTGCATGGACTTAGACCTCAAACACAAACCTCCACACGGTCATACTGAGATAACAGTTTAATCTACTATTTACTGATGACATTTGGTCATTCATGCCTTTTCTGGTCAGAGTTAGGACAGTTTAAACTGAACCATAAGAATACCGTTCATTAGGGATTTCAGAACCATGATCCTTTGAGACATGGTTAAAGGTCTGATTGGTATATACACTGAACAAATAGAATTCTTCAGGAGTATTTCCATCTGTAATAAAGCCCTTTTGTGGGGAAAAACTGGTTCTGATTGGCTGGGCCCCCATTGGGTGGGCCTGGCTCCCCAGTGGGTGGGCCTACCCATGGTTGATCCCCTGCCCAGTCATGTGAAATCCATAGATTAGGGCCTCATTTATTTATATTAATTGACTGATTTTCTTTAATGAACTATAACTCAGCAAAATCTTTGAAATTGTTGCATACATATTTTTGTTAAGTATAGGTTAGGCTAGTAGCCTGCTCACCTGTTGATGTAGCTGAGGGCAACATATGTGGGCTGCTGCTGCTCCTGTTTCTCCAACTGATGAGGATCTGTGTCTGACGAGAGACAGAGGGGAGAGACAGAGAGGTGGAGGGAGAGAGAGGTTAGTCTAATCATATAACAGCAGACATGACACACACACAGCCACAAAGGTGCCACTACACAGTCTTCATAACAATTGCATGTGGTCAAGAGGGGCAGGAGTGGTTGTGTGTGCGGACTGGGTGTGTGTCACTCACCAAAACAACAGTAGCTAGCTAGTGTGACGATGTTTAACGAATGATGTCATGGGCGCCGTCTAGACTAGTCGTCGTCCTCAAGCTAAGCACCGCTGGAGATCGTCCACAAACCACCTCGTATCCAAACCCCTCTCTCACATCTCATCAACAAACTAGATAAATTTGCTTTTTATTAAAAACTCACAACAAAGAAGGCTGGGTCTAATCTAGGCTATACGACGTATTTAATGAAGTCTTCCATGGCACTGGCTGGCACTGGCTTTCTCATAAGTCTTCTGATCTGATTCAACTTTAACTATGCAGCCTCCATATTGCCCATAGTACCAGACAACACTCCACACACACTGTGCTTTCCCATGCTGTGCTCCAGACGTTTGGCTCGGCTCTGCAGTGCTGCCAAACAACGGACAACCTCTCTCTCTCTCCCTCATCTCTCACTCCCTTCACACCCTGAGGTGAACCAGGCCCAACTTCAAACAACCTCCCCACTGCCATGCCATGTGGGAGTGGGGAGATGCCCCATAAAACCACCCTGTGTCTGCCACTCACCAGCTGTGCCTGCCTGCCTACCTAGTGCCTGCCTTGCCTCTGCCTGGTCTGGGCTATGGGAAAGTGCTGCCCCCCCGTGGCCAAGTAGAGAAAAACTGGCAGCATGTGGCCCCAAGGGTCAAAGGTTATATCCCAAATGGCACTCTATTCAGTATATCGTGCACTACTTTTGACCAGGGCCCATAGGGCTCCGCCTATAGGCCATTTGGAACACAGCCAAGCAACCACAGCCTTTAGGGGAAGGGTTCTTCTAAACTACAGGAGTACCACTTTTGAGTGGACAGGCTTTTGTTCCAGCCCTGCACTAAACAGCCTGATTCAGAGTGTATCAATATGCCACTGTGTATGGTGTTTGCCTCGCTGGCATATCTAATCAATAGATAACACTAAGTGCAGTTGGAGGGTCTTTAGATCACATAGTCAAGTCTTTTTCATGTTCAAGTAAAGGAGCAAAGCAAGAAGCAACATGTTATGTGTGTGTACCAAAACACACCCTGGTATCCGCCTGAGGTCACACTGACTTATTCTTATAAAGCAGAAGCACTCCGTGAACGTCTTCAAAGCTCTCCCACTGAGGTGTTGCCCCAGATTTACACTAGATCTGACCTGTGACCCCTCATAAAAACCACTTCTGCAGCTTTTCTGGAGAGCGTTCACTGTGGGTGGGCCCAACATAGAGATCTTATTCAATGAAGTGTTCTTTATGTAATTCTACGGGGCCCAATGTTGTCCATGGACAACATTAGCTACAGTGGGGGGAAAAAGTATTTGATCCCCTGCTGATTTTGTACGTTTGCCCACTAAAGAAATGATCAGTCTATCATTTTAATGGTAGGTTTATTTGAACAATGAGAGCAGAATAACAACAACAACAATCCAGAAAAACGCATGTCAAAAATGTTAGAAAATGATTTGCATTTTAATGAGGGAATAAGTATTTGACCCCTCTGCAAAACATGACTTAGTACTTGGTGGCAAAACCCTTGTCGGCAATCACAGAGGTCAGACGTTTCTTGTAGTTGGGCCACCAGGTTTGCACACATCTCAGGAGGGATTTTGTCCCACTCCTCTTTGCAGATCTTCTCCAAGTCATTAAGGTTTCGAGGCTGACGTTTGGCAACTCAAACCTTCAGCTCCCTCCTCAGATTTTCTATGGGATTAAGGTCTAGAGACTGGCTAGGCCACTCCAGGACCTTAATGTGCTTCTTCTTGAGCCACTCCTTTGTTGCCTTGGCCGTGTGTTTTGGGTCATTGTCATGCTGGAATACCCATCCACGACCCATTTTCAATGCCCTGGCTGAGGGAAGGAGGTTCTCACCCAAGATTTGACGGTACATGGCCTTGTCCATCGTCCCTTTGATGCGGTGAAGTTGTCCTGTCCCCTTAGCAGAAAAACACCCCCAAAGCATAATGTTTCCACCTCCATGTTTGACGGTGGAGATGGTGTTCTTGGGGTCATAGGCAGCATTCCTCCTCCTCCAAACACGGCGAGTTGAGTTGATGCCAAAGAGCTCCATTTTGGTCTCATCTGACCACAACACTTTCACCCAGTTGTCCTCTGAATCATTCAGATGTTCATTGGCAAACTTCAGACGGGCCTGTATATGTGCTTTCTTGAGCAGGGGGACCTTGCGGGCGCTGCAGGATTTCAGTCCTTCACGGCGTTGTGTGTTACCAATTGTTTTCTTGGTGACTATGGTCCCAGCTGCCTTGAGATCATTGACAAGATCCTCCCGTGTAGTTCTGGGCTGATTCCTCACCGTTCTCATGATCATTGCAACTCCACGAGGTGAGATCTTGCATGGAGCCCCAGGCCGAGGGATATTGACAGTTCTTTTGTGTTTCTTCCATTTGCGAATAATCGCACCAAATGTTGTCACCTTCTCACCAAGCTGCTTGGCGATGGTCTTGTAGCCCATTCCAGCCTTGTGTAGGTCTACAATCTTGTCCCTGACATCCTTGGAGAGCTCTTTGGTCTTGGCCATGGTGGAGAGTTTGGAATCTGATTGATTGATTGCTTCTGTGGACAGGTGTCTTTTATACAGGTAACAAGCTGCGGTTAGGAGCACTCCCTTTAAGAGTGTGCTCCTAATCTCAGCTCGTTACCTGTATAAAAGACACCTGGGAGCCAGAAATCTTTCTGATTGAGAGGGGGTCAAATACTTATTTCCCTCATTAAAATGCAAATCAATTTATAACATTTCTGACATGTGTTTTTCTGGATTTCTGTTATTCTGTCTCTCACTGTTCAAATAAACCTACCATTAAAATTATAGACTGATCCTTTCTTTGTCAGTGGGCAAACGTACAAAATCAGCAGGGGATCAAATACTTTTTTCCCCTCACTGTAGGTACGTGTCATCTGCACCAAAACACACCCTAGTACCTTTGCCCCATCTTCCCATCTGAGGTCCTGCGGTCTGTGTGCCGAATGGTGAAAGTGGGTCTGGTCAGAGGAGTTGGGCTGTGTGTGCAGAATGGTGAAAGTGGGTCTGGTCAGAGGAGTTGGTCTGTGTGTGCAGAATGGTGAAAGTGGACAGTGGGTCTGGTCAGAGGAGTTGGGCTGTGTGTGCAGAATGGTGAAAGTGGACAGTGGGTCTGGTCAGAGGAGTTGGGCTGTGTGTGCAGAATGGTGAAAGTGGGTCTGGTCAGAGGAGTTGGGCTGTGTGTGCAGAATGGTGAAAGTGGACAGTGGGTCTGGTCAGAGGAGTTGGGCTGTGTGTGCAGAATGGTGAAAGTGGACAGTGGGTCTGGTCAGAGGAGTTGGGCTGTGTGTGCAGAATGGTGAAAGTGGACAGTGGGTCTGGTCAGAGGAGTTGGTCTGTGTGTGCAGAATGGTGAAAGTGGACAGTGGGTCTGGTCAGAGGAGTTGGTCTGTGTGTGGATGGACATAGTGGTAAGAGTACAACACTCCCTCTAACACACTCATGGACGCACACACGCACACAGTGTTCACACACACACACACACAGTGGACGCACACACGCACACAGTGTTCACACACACACACACACAGTGTTCACACACACACACACACAGTGTTCACACACACACACAGTGTTCACACACACACACACAGTGTTCACACACACACACACACACACACACACACACACACACACACACACACACACAGTGTTCACACACACACAGTGTTCACACACACACAGTGTTCACCACACAGTGTTCACACACACACAGTGTTCACACACAGTGTTCACACACACACACAGTGTTCACACACACACACAGTGTTCACACACACACACAGTGTTCACACACACACACAGTGTTCACACACACACAGTGTTCACACACACACAGTGTTCACACACAGTGTTCACACACACACACACACACACACACAGTGTTCACACACACACACACACACACAGCGTTCACACACAGTGTTCACACACAGTGTTCACACACACACACACACACACACACACACACACACAGTGTTCACACACAGTGTTCACACACACACAGTGTTCACACACACACACACACACACAGTGTTCACACACACACACACACACACACACAGTGTTCACACACACACACAGTGTTCACACACACACACAGTGTTCACACACACACAGTGTTCACACACACACACAGTGTACACACACAGTGGTCACACACACAGTGTTCACACACACACACACACACACAGTGTACACACACAGTGGTCACACACACACACACACACAGTGTACACACACACACACACAGTGTTCACACACACACACACACAGTGTTCACACACACACACACACACAGTGTTCACACACACACACACACACAAAACACACACACACAAAACACACGTCGAAGCCGTGCTGGGGTAATGGCTAACAGATGCACCACCAGCCTTAGTAGGAAACCCTCTTCACTGCCATGATTCCCTCCGTACTGTAATGGATCATATAGGCTATAGCTATAGGTCTTTATGTTTATTCAGAGTAGGCTAAAGTGTTAATCAGACACTCTTATCCAGAGTGACTTACAGACAGTACATTCAACTAGGCCTATGTTGTTTAGTAGGGAAAAAAACAAACATATCCCAGTTACTCAAGTAGACTCTTCTACAACCCATATTCAGCAGCGGAGCCGTCACATTCAGCAGCGGAGCCGTCACATTCAGCAGCGGAGCCGTCACATTCAGCAGCGGAGCCGTCACATTCAGCAGCGGAGCCGTCACATTCAGCAGCGGAGCCGTCACATTCGTCACATTCAGCAGCGGAGCCGTCACATTCAGCAGCGGAGCCGTCACATTCAGCAGCGGAGCCGTCACATTCAGCAGCGGAGCCGTCACAACCAGCTGCGGAGCCGTCACAACCAGCTGCGGAGCCGTCACAACCAGCTGCGGAGCCGTCACATTCAGCTGCGGAGCCGTCACAACCAGCTGCGGAGCCGTCACAACCAGCTGCGGAGCCGTCACAACCAGCTGCGGAGCCGTCACAACCAGCTGCGGAGCCGTCACAACCAGCTGCGGAGCCGTCACAACCAGCTGCGGAGCCGTCACAACCAGCTGCGGAGCCGTCACATTCAGCTGCGGAGCCGTCACATTCAGCTGCGGAGCCGTCACAACCAGCTGCGGAGCCGTCACAACCAGCTGCGGAGCCGTCACATTCAGCAGCGGAGCCGTCACATTCAGCAGCGGAGCCGTCACAACCAGGACAGCGATCACTCACCTCGGATTAGACAAAGATGTTTTCTACAACAAAGACGACGCACAAGACATTCTCCAAACACCCCACAGGACCGACATCCCCGTTATTTGCAAGAGGAAGTGACGCAGGTACAGAGGACAAAGAGCCGGATGCCTGGTCAGGAGACCCGGAGAAGGCGAGTGGGAAAGCTGCCGTTACCGTCAATATTACTCACCAACGTGCAATCATTGGACAATAAATTAGACAAGGTACGATCACGAATATCCTACCAACGGGACATCAAAAACTGTGATATCTTATGTTTCACGGAATCGTGGCAGAATGACGACATGGATATTCAGCTAGCGGGATATACGCTGCACCGGCAAGATAGAACAGCACACTCCGGTATGACCGGGGGGGGGGGGGGGGGGGGGTCTGTGCATATTTGTAAACAGCTGGTGCAGGAAATCTAAGGAAGTCTCTAGAGTTTGCTCGCCTGAAGTAGAGTATATAGAGAGTTTACAGCTATACATTTCCTGGCTGTTTATTTACCACCACAGACAGATGCTTGCACTAAGACCGCACTCAGTCAGCTGTATAACAAAATAAGGAAATAAGAAAACAGGAAACCACTCACCCAGAGGCGGCGCTCCTAGTGGCCGGAGACTTTAATGCAGGGAAACTTAAATCAGTTCTACCAAATTTCTATCAACATGTTAAATGTGCAACCAGGGGGAAAAAAAATCTAGATCACCTGTACTCCAAACACAGAGACGTGTACAAAGCTCTCCCTCGCCCTCCATTTGGTAAATCCGACCACAACTCTATCCTCCTGATTCCTGCTTACAAGCACAAATTAAAGCAGGAAGCACCAGTGACTCGGTCTATAAAAAAGTGGTCAGATGAAGCAGATGCTAAACTACAGGACTGTTTTGCTAGCACAGACTGGAACATGTTCCGGGATTCTTCCGATGGCATTGAAGATTACACCACATCAGTAACTGGCCTTATCAATAAGTGCATCGAGGACGTCGTCCCAACAGTGACTGCCGCTTTCAAGGTGCGGGACTCTAACCCGGAAGCTTACAAGAAATCCTGCTATGCCCTGCGACGAACCATCAAACAGGCAAAGTGTCAATACAGGGCTAAGATTGAATCATACTATACCGGCTCCGACGCTCGTCAGATGTGGCAGGGCTTGCAAACTATTACAGACTACAAAGGGAAGCACAGCTGCGAGCTGCCCAGTGACACGAGCCTACCAGACGAGCTAAATCACTTCTATGCTCGCTCGAGGCAAGCAACACTGAGGCATGCATGAGAGCATCAGCTGTTCCGGACGACTGTGTGATCATGCTCTCCGTAGCCGACGTGAGTAAGACCTTTAAACAGGTCAACATACACAAGGCTGCGGAGCCAGACGGATTACCAGGACGTGTGCTCTGGGCAGGTGCTGACCAACTGGCAGGTGTCTTCGCTGACATTTTCAACATGTCCCTGATTGAGTCTGTAATACCACCATGTTTCAAGCAGACTACCATAGTCCATGTGCCCAAGAACACAAAGGCAACCTGCCTAAATGACTACAGACCCGTAGAACTCACATCCGTAGCCATGAAGTGCTTTGAAAGGTTGGTAAATGACTCACAGCAACACCATTATCCCAGAAACCCTAGACCCACTCCAATTTACATACCGCCCAAACAGATCCACAGATGATGCAATCTCTATTGCACTCCACACTGCCTTTCCCACCTGGACAGAAGGAACACTTATGTGAGAATGCTATTCATTGACTACAGCTCAGCGTTCAACACCATAGTACCCTCAATGCTCATCACTAAGCTAAGGATCCTGGGACGAAACACCTCCCTCTGCAACTGGATCCTGGACTTCCTGACGGGCCGCCCCCAGGTGGTGAGGGTAAGTAGCAACACATCAGCCACGCTGATCCTCAACACTGGAGCTCCACTGGGGTGCGTGCTCAGTCCCCTCCTGTACTCCATGTTCACCCACGACTGCATGGCCAGGCACGACTCCAACACCATCATTAAGTTTGCAGACGACACAACAGTGGTAGACCTGATCACAGACAATGACGAGACAGCCTATAGGGAGGAGGTCAGAGACCTGGCCGTGTGGTGCCAGAATAACAACCAATCCCTCAACGTAACCAAGACTAAGGAGATGATTGTGGACTACAGGAAAAGGAGTACCGAGCACGCCCCCATTCTCATCGACGGGGCTGTAGTGGAGCAGGTTGAGAGCTTCAAGTTCCTTGGTGTTCACATCAACAACAAACTAGAATGGTCCAAACACACCAAGGCAGTCGTGAAGAGGGCACGACAAAGCCTATTCCCCCTCAGGAAACGAAAAAGATTTGGCATGGGTCCTGAGATCCTCAAAAGGTTCTACAGCTGCAACATCGAGAGCATCCTGACTGGTTGCATCACTGCCTGGTACGGCAATTGCTTGGCCTCTGACCGCAAGGCACTACAGAGGGTAGTGCGTACGGCCCAGTACATCACTCGGGCTAAGCGCCTGCCATCCAGGACCTCTACACCAGGCGGTGTCAGAGGAAGGCCCTAAAAATTGTCAAAGACTCCAGCCACCCCAGTCATAGACTGTTCTCTCTACTACCGCATGGCAAGCGGTACCCAGAGTGCCAAGTCTAGGACAAAAAAGCTTCAACAGTTTTTACCCCTAAGACTCCTGAACAGGTAATCAAATGGCTACCTGGACTAGTTGCATTGTGTGCCCCCCTCAACCCCTCTTTTCACACTGCTGCTACTCTCTGTTTATCATATGTGCATAGTCACTTTAACTATACATTCATGTACATACACTGCTCAAAAAAATAAAGGGAACACTTAAAAAACACATCCTAGATCTGAATGAAAGAAATAATCTTATTAAATACTTTTTTCTTTACATAGTTGAATGTGCTGACAACAAAATCACACAAAAATAATCAATGGAAATCCAATTTATCAACCCATGGAGGTCTGGATTTGGAGTCACACTCAAAATTAAAGTGGAAAACCACATTACAGGCTGATCCAACTTTGATGTAATGTCCTTAAAACAAGTCAAAATGAGGCTCAGTAGTGTGTGTGGCCTCCATGTGCCTGTATGACCTCCCTACAACGCCTGGGCATGCTCCTGATGAGGTGGCGGATGGTCTCCTGAGGGATCTCCTCCCAGACCTGGACTAAAGCATCCACCAACTCCTAGACAGTCGGATGGAGCGAGGCATGATGTCCCAGATGTGCTCAATTGGATTCAGGTCTGGGGAACGGGCGGGCCAGTCCATAGCATCAATGCCTTGCTCTTGCAGGAACTGCTGACACACTCCAGCCACATGAGGTCTAGCATTGTCTTGCATTAGGAGGAACCCAGGGCCAACCGCACCAGCATATGGTCTCACAAGGGGTCTGAGGATCTCATCTCGGTACCTAATGGCAGTCAGGCTATCTCTGGCGAGCACATGGAGGGCTGTGCGGCCCCCCAAAGAAATGCCACCCCACACCATGACTGACCCACCGCCAAACCGGTCATGCTGGAGGATGTTGCAGGCAGCAGAACGTTCTCCACGGCGTCTCCAGACTCTGTCACGTCTGTCACATGCTCAGTGTGAACCTGCTTTCATCTGTGAAGAGCACAGGGCGCCAGTGGCGAATTTGCCAATCTTGGTGTTCTCTGGCAAATGCCAAACGTCCTGCACGGTGTTGGGCTGTAAAGCACAACCCCCACCTGTGGACGTCGGGCCCTCATACCACCCTCATGGAGTCTGTTTCTGACCGTTTGAGCAGACACATGCACATTTGTGACCTGCTGGAGGTCATTTTGCAGGGCTCTGGCAGTGCTTCTCCTGCTCCTCCTTGCACAAAGGCGGAGGTAGCGGTCCTGCTGCTGGGTTGTTGCCCTCCTACGGCCTCCTCCACGTCTCCTGATGTACTGGCCTGTCTCCTGGTTGCGCCTCCATGCTCTGGACACTACGCTGACAGACACAGCAAAGCTTCTTGCCATAGCTCGCATTGATGTGCCATCCTGGATGAGCTGCACTACCTGAGCCACTTGTGTGGGTTGTAGACTCCGTCTCATGCTACCACTAGAGTGAAAGCACCGCCAGCATTCAAAAGTGACCAAAACATCAGCCAGGAAGCATAGGAACTGAGAAGTGGTCTGTGGTCCCTGCCTGCAGAACCACTCCTTTATTGGGGGTGTCTTGCTAATTGCCTATAATTTCCACCTGTTGTCTATTCCATTTGCACAACAGCATGTGAAATTTATTATCAATCAGTGTTGCTTCCTAAGTGGACAGTTTGATTTCACAGAAGTGTGATTGACTTGGAGTTACATTGTGTTGTTTAAGTGTTCCCTTTATTTTTTTGAGCAGTGTACTACCTCAATTGGGCCGACCAACCAGTGCTCCCGCACATTGGCTAACCGGGCTATCTGCATTGTGTCCCACCCACCACCCGCCAACCCCTCTTTTACGCTACTGCTACTCTCTGTCCATCATATATGCATAGTCACTTTAACCATATCTACATGTACATACTACCTCATCAGCCTGACAAACCGGTGTCTGTATGTAGCCTCGCTACTTTTATAGCCTCGCTACTGTATATAGCCTGTCTTTTTACTGTTGTTTTATTTCTTTACTTACCCATTGTTCCCCTAACACCTTTTTTGCACTATTCGTTAGAGCCTGTAAGTAAGCATTTCACTTATTCGGCGCACGTGACAACTAAACCTTGATTTGATTCGATTCATTTACTACCACTATAATATCACTAAACTACCACTACCACTATTAATTTACTACCACTACCCCATCACTGCACTATCACTATTAATTTACTACCACTACCCCATCACTGTTCTACCACTATACTACCCCATCACTATACGATCAGTATACTACCCCTACCACTATAGTACCACTACCACTATTAATTTACTATCACTATACATTTACTACCACTGTCACTATTAATGTACTGCCACTATACTATCAGTATACTACCACTAGTAATTTACTATCACTATACTACCACTACTCATTTACTACCACTATACTACCACTACTCATTTACTACCACTATAGTACCACTATAGTGCCACTGACGCTATTCATTCACTACCACTACTCATTTACTACTACTATAATATCACTACACTATTCATTCACTACCACTATATAACCACTTCCGCTATTCATTCACTACCACTATTCATTCACTACCACTATTCATTCACTACCACTATAATACCACTATTCATTCACTACCACTATAATACCACTATACTACCACTACCGCTATTTATTTACTACCACTATCGCTATTAATTCACTACCACTATAATACCACTATAGTACCACTACCGCTATTCATTTTCTACCACTATACTATTTTTACATTTACGTCATTTAGCAGACGCTCTTATCCAGAGCAACTTACAAATACTATCACTATAATACCACTATAGTACCACTACCACTATTCATTTTCTAGCACTATAATATCACTATACTACCACTGTACTACCACTACTGCCATTCATTCACTACCACTATAATACCACTATAGTACCACTACAGCTATTCATTTTCTACCACTATAATATCACTATACTATCACTATAATACCACTATAGTACCACTACCACTATTATACCACTACCGCTATTCATTTTCTACCACTATAATATCACCACACTACCACTATAATACCAGTATAGTACCACTACCGCTATTCATTTTCTAGCACTATAATATAACTATACTACCACTATAGCTATTCATTCACTGCCACTATACTATCACTACCGCTATTCATTCACTACTACTATAGTACCACTACCGCTATTCATTCACTACCACTATAGTACCACTATCGCTATTCATTCACTACCGCTATTCATTCACTACTACTATAGTACCACTACCGCTATTCATTCACTACCACTATAGTACCACTATAGTACCACTACCACTATAATATCACTATAATACCACTATAGTACCACTACCACTATTATACCACTACCGCTATTCATTTTCTACCACTATAATATCACTATACTACCACTATAATACCACTACCGCTATTCATTCACTACCACTATAATACCACTGTAATACCACTATACTACCACTACTGCCATTCATTCACTACCACTATAGTACCACTACCGCTATTCATTCACTACCACTATAATACCACTGAATTACCACAATACTATCACTATATTACCACTACCGCTATTCATTCACTACCACTATACTATCACTATACTACCACTACTCAATCACTACCACTATAATACCACTATACTAACACAACCGCTATTCATTCACTACTACTATAGTACCACTACCATTATTCATTCACTACTACTATAGTACCACTATACCATCACTACCGCTATTCATTCACTACATTTATAGTATCACTACCACTATTCATTCACTACCGCTATTCATTCACTACTACTATAGTACCATTACCACTATTCATTCACTACCGCTATTCATTCACTACTACTATAGTACCACTACCGCTATTCATTCACTACTACAGTACCACTATACTATCACTACCGCTATTCATTCACTACATTTATAGTACCACTACCGCTATTCATTCACTACCACTATAGTACCACTATACTATCACTACCGCTATTCATTCACTACTACTATAGTACCACTACCGCTATTAATTTACTACCACTATAATACCACTACCGCTATTCATTCACTACTACTATAGTATCACTACCACTATTCATTCACTACTACTACTACTATAGTACCACTACCGCTATTCATTTACTACCACTATAATATCACTATAATACCACTATAGTACCACTACCGCTATTCATTCACTACCACTATAATACCACTACTGCCATTCATTCACTACCACTATAGCTATTCATTCACTACCACTACTCAATCACTACCACTATAATACCACTATACCTACACTACCGCTATTCATTCACTACCACTATAATACCACTATTCATTCACTACCACTATACTATCACTACCGCTATTCATTCACTACCACTATAATACCACTATAATACCACTATACCTACACTACCGCTATTCATTCACTACCACTATAATACCACTATTCATTAACTACCACTATACTATCACTACCGCTATTCATTCACTACCACTATACTATCACTACCGCTATTCATTCACTACTACTATAGTACCACTACCGCTATTCATTTACTACCACTATAGTACCACTACCACTATTCATTCACTACCACTATACTATCACTACCGCTATTCATTCACTACTACTATAGTACCACTACCGCTATTCATTTACTACCACTATAATACCACTATACTATCACTACCACTATTCATGTACTACCCCTATACTATCGCTACCGCTATTCATTCACTACTACTATAGTACCACTACTGCTATTCATTCACTACTACTATAGTACCACTACCACTATTCATTCACTACATTTATAGTACCACTACTGCTATTCATTCACTACCACTATAATATCACTACCGCTATTCATTCACTACTACTATAGTACCACTACCGCTATTCAGTCACTACCACTATAATACCACTATACTATCACTACCACTATTCATGTACTACCCCTATACTATCGCTACCGCTATTCATTCACTACTACTATAGTACCACTACTGCTATTCATTCACTACTACTATAGTACCACTACCACTATTCATTCACTACATTTATAGTACCACTACTGCTATTCATTCACTACCACTATAATATCACTACCGCTATTCATTCACTACTACTATAGTACCACTACCGCTATTCAGTCACTACCACTATAATACCACTATACTATCACTACCGGTATTCATTCACTACTACTATAGTACCACTACCGCTATTCATTCACTACCACTATAATACCACTATACTATCACTACCGCTATTCGCTACTCTAAGAGGCCTAATGATCAGTACACAGGAGCAGAGTCATGGAGTCCTCTAAGAGGCCTAATGATCAGTACACAGGAGCAGAGTCATGGAGTCCTCTAAGAGGCCTAATGATCAGTACACAGGAGCAGAGTCATGGAGTCCTCTAAGAGGCCTAATGATCAGTACACAGGAGCAGAGTCATGGAGTCCTCTAAGAGGCCTAATGATCAGTACACAGGAGCAGAGTCATGGAGTCCTCTAAGAGGCCTAATGATCAGTACACAGGAGCAGAGTCATGGAGTCCTCTAAGAGGCCTAATGATCAGTACACAGGAGCAGAGTCATGGAGTCCTCTAAGAGGCCTAATGATCAGTACACAGGAGCAGAGTCATGGAGTCCTCTAAGAGGCCTAATGATCAGTACACAGGAGCAGAGTCATGGAGTCCTCTAAGAGGCCTAATGATCAGTACACAGGAGCAGAGTCATGGAGTCCTCTAAGAGGCCTAATGATCAGTACACAGGAGCAGAGTCATGGAGTCCTCTAAGAGGCCTAATGATCAGTACACAGGAGCAGAGTCATGGAGTCCTCTAAGAGGCCTAATGATCAGTACACAGGAGCAGAGTCATGGAGTCCTCTAAGAGGCCTAATGATCAGTACACAGGAGCAGAGTCATGGAGTCCTCTAAGAGGCCTAATGATCAGTACACAGGAGCAGAGTCATGGAGTCCTCTAAGAGGCCTAATGATCAGTACACAGGAGCAGAGTCATGGAGTCCTCTAAGAGGCCTAATGATCAGTACACAGGAGCAGAGTCATGGAGTCCTCTAAGAGGCCTAATGATCAGTACACAGGAGCAGAGTCATGGAGTCCTCTAAGAGGCCTAATGATCAGTACACAGGAGCAGAGTCATGGAGTCCTCTAAGAGGCCTAATGATCAGTACACAGGAGCAGAGTCATGGAGTCCTCTAAGAGGCCTAATGATCAGTACACAGGAGCAGAGTCATGGAGTCCTCTAAGAGGCCTAATGATCAGTACACAGGAGCAGAGTCATGGAGTCCTCTAAGAGGCCTAATGATCAGTACACAGGAGCAGAGTCATGGAGTCCTCTAAGAGGCCTAATGATCAGTACACAGGAGCAGAGTCATGGAGTCCTCTAAGAGGCCTAACGATCAGAAACTTAAAAGTTTTACCTCTCTGTTTAACTCTGTTGCAGATAACCATGCCCCAAATAAGAGATTAAGGGTAAAGGACATATGTAACCCATGGTTCACGCATCAATTGTCTTAAAGATTTCATGAAAGAAAGTTAGCTTAGGCTAGATTGACTGATTCTACCTCTGACTGGCAGTCCTTTAGACATTTGAGAAATAGATGTCTTACTCTGGTTAGAAAAGAAATGTCAACATACTTCTTGAATTGTGTATCAGTGAGTTGTGGAAATCCAGCTAAATTCTGGAAAGTGGTCAAATCAACAACAGTAAAAACAACAAAAATACACTTCCTCAGTGCCCCAGCAGGTTACGACAGCCTCTGGTCCCATAAGACAGACATTTGTGGTGCTGTTAATAAGCATTTTGCCTCAGCTGGCCATCTGTTTGAAAGAATGGTTTCTGAAAATATCTCAAGTTCCACAAGATGGAGTCCTTTATTCACCTCTAAAACAGATAGAATAGAATGATGCACTTCCAGGCACTCACTATTTTTTTCATTTGAACCATTTCAAGTCAAGGATGTATTAAGTGCCTTGCAAAAAGTGTATGTCCAACAATCCACCTCTGCTGATTCGCTTGACCCCTTTCTACTGCAGCTTCTGGGGCTATCCCTAAGATCTGGAAGGTGGCGCATGTCCTCCCCCTTTACAAAGGCGGGGATCCTTCTGACCTAGATACCTACCGCCCAGTTTCTAAACTATATTGCCTTGCAAAAATATTACAATCACTGGCAAACTCCGAGCTAAGAACTTTCTTAACTTCAAATGATATTCTTAATGTGCACCAGTCTGGTTTTAGACCTGGACATAGCACCGTTTCAGCAGCTGCGCTTGTCTTAAATGATATATTAAATTGCTTAGACAATAGGAATCACCGCGCTGCTATATTTATAGACCTGTCCAAGGCCTTCGATACTGTCAACCATCTCCTACTCAATCAAAGGTTGTCTGAAATGGGACTCAACCAGGCGTCTTGCAAGTGGTTTGGGAACTACAGTTGACGTCGGAAGTTTACATACACTTAGGTTGGAGTCATTAAAACTCGTTTTTCAACCACTTCACACATTTCTTGTTAACAAACTATAGTTTTGGCAAGTTGGTTAAGACATCGACAGATTATTTCACTTATAATTCACTGTATCACAATTCCAGTGGGTCAGAAGTTTACATACACTAAGTTGACTGACTAAACAGCCTGAAATTCCAGGAAATTATGTCATGGCTTTAGAAGCTTCTGATAGGCTAATGGACATAATTTGAGTCAATTGGAGGTGTACCTGTGGATGTATTTCAAGGCCTACCTTCAAACTCAGTGCCTCTTTGCTTGACATCATGGGAAAATCAACAGAAATCAGCCAAGACCTCAGAAGACAAAAAATGGTAGACCTCCACAAGCCTGGTTCATCCTTGGGAGCAATTTCCAAATGCCTGAAGGTACCACATTCATCTGTACAAACAATAGTACGCAAGTATAAACACCATGGGACCACGCAGCCGTCATACCGCTCAGGAAGGAGACACGTTCTGTCTCCTAGAGATGAACGTACTTTGGTGCGAAAAGTGCAAATCAATCCCAGAACAACAGCAAAGGACCTTGTGAAGATGCTGGAAGAAACAGGTACAAAAGTATCTATATCCACATTAACTCGAGTCCTATATCAACATAACCTGAAAGGCCGCTCAGCAAAGAAGAAGCCACTGCTCCAAAACCGCCATAAAAAAGCCAGACTACGGTTTGCAACTGCACATGGGGACAAAGATCGTACTTTTTTGGAGAAATGTCCTCTGGTCTGATGAAACAAAAAAATAGAACTGTTTGGCCATAATGACCATCATTATGTTTAGAGGAAAAAGGGGGAGGCTTGCAAGCCGAAGAACACCATCCCAACCGTGAAGCAAGGGGTGGCAGCATCATGTTGTGGGGGTGCTTTGCTGCAGGAGGGACTGGTGCACTTCACAAAATAGATGGCATAATGAGGCATGAAAATTATGTGGATATATTGAAGCAACATCTCAAGACATCAGTCAGGAAGTTAAAGCTTGGTCGCAAATGGGTCTTCCAAATGGACAATGACCCCAAGCATACTTCCAAAGTTGTGGCAAAATGGCGTAAGGACAAAGTCAAGGTATTGGAGTGGCCATCACAAAGCCCTGACCTCAATCCTATAGAAAATGTGTGGGCAGAACTGAAAAAGCATGTGCGAGCAAGGAGGCCTACAAACCTGACTCAGTTACACCAGCTCTGTCAGGAGGAATGGGACAAAATTCACCCAACTTATTGTGGGAAGCTTGTGGAAGGCTACCCGAAACGTTTGATCCAAGTTAAACAATTTATAGGCAATGCTACCAAATACTAATTGAGTGTATGTAAACTTCTGACCCACTGGGAATGTGATGAAAGAAATAAAAGCTGAAATAAAATCACTCTCTCTACTATTATTCTGACATTTCACATTCTTAAAATAACATGGTGATCCTAACTGACCTAAGACAGGGAATTTTTACTAGGATTAAATGTCAGGAATTGTGAAAAACTGAGTTTAAATGTATTTGGCTAAGGTGTATGTAAACTTCCAACTTCAACTATATCTGTCAGACAGGACACTGTGCTTTCTGATGGTGTCAAGTATTTATCTAAATAATATTGGTCTATCTGCAAAAACCTGTAACATTCATCTGTATGCAGATGACACTGTTATGTACGCTATTGCCCCTCCGGCTGACCAGGCTGTTGAAGCTGTAGTCTGATTTTGTCACCTAGCAGAAAGTCCTTGTTGATTTAAAATTGGTTCTTCATGCGGTAAAAACTAAATGTATGATGTTTTCTAATTCTCGTAGAAATACTTCAGATGGCTTACACATTTATGCAGTGGATGGTTCTTTCATCGAGCAGGTTCCTGCCTATAAATATCTGGGCTTTTGGATTGAACAATAATTTGACATTTAAAAAACATATGGATTAACTAGTTAAGAAGCTGAGATTTAAATGAGGCTTCTTTTATATAATATATCATGTCTCTTCCTAAACAGCAGGAAGCAGATTGTACAGTCAACTCTCCTACCAGTTCTTAACAGTAACACCCTTAATCGGAATGCAGCAGCAACTAACCTTAAACCTTTTGGTGCAGTCTACCGTAGCGTCCTTCACTTTATCACAGGTGACAGTTTTAATACGCATCACTGCATCCTGTATCAAAAGGTTGGCTGGTCCTCATTAAAGTCCCGTACATCACTTCTTTACTCTCTTTCTGTTGACAAAGCTTCTGATCTAGCTCACTTCACTGTTAAAGTATAAAAACATGATACCAAACCCGTTCACAGGATTGGTTAACTCTTGAGATTCCTCCGCCGAACTAGGCAAATCCATTTTGTTTTAATGCTCCACATTTTTGGCATCACTTATAAAATACATTACATTTGGATTCCCTGGTGCCGCTAATCATTTTAAAACCCTGATGATAAAATGAGTTCACCGAGGTGTGCAATTGTTTTGATTGACTAATAATTTGTTTATGATGCCTGTGATGTTCTAATGTAATGTACTGGTTATTCTATATTTTATTTGATGTCAGAGCACCTTTGGAAATGAGACCCATGATTAAATACAAGTGAATAAAGATAATGAGCAGTACACAGGAGCAGAGAGCAGTGTCATGGAGGGCTGCTCACCGACCACTCTATTAGCCCTGGATCAATCCACTCACACACACTATAAATCACACACACCTCAGCTGGCGTAAGTGTGTGTCTGTGTGTCCGTGTGTCTGGTAGGGGCCAGCTAGAGGGGCCAACTTCCCAGAAACCCAACCAACCGCTCCCCTCTGGGGCCACCTGCGCAGAAACCTCCATGGCCCTCTCTGATCCCCCATCCCCCTGACAGACCACCAGGACCAGGGTGTGGACCCCCCCCCCCCCCATTAGAACCAGGGTATGGATCCCCCCCCCCCATTAGAACCAGGGTGTGGATCCCCCCCCCATTAGAACCAGGGTGTGGATCCCCCCCCATTAGAACCAGGGTGTGGACCCCCCCCCCCCCCCCCCCCATTAGAACCGGGGTGTGGACCCCCCCCCATTAGAACCAGGATGTGGACCCCTGGAAAGGAGAGAGGGCTAAACCATCCACCCAGGTGGTCCACAGCGGTGGTCTGTCTGTCTGTTCTAGGGTGTTTTGTTAAAGTCGCCTGATGCTGTGATCAAGACAACACACTCCCTCCTGAGCCAGTGACTGGCAAGCAGGTACAGGAAGAAAACTTTAAATCAGTGAACACAACTACACAAAGTGACTCAATTAGTTGTGGCTTTTAACAAACTCACTGACAGGCCTGTAAAAGGTAGTAGGGTGAGACTGAAAACATCCCAGCAGCATCAGAAAGAGGCAGACATGACGTAATGGCCCAATTCTAGTTAGGCCAGATAGTTAAAGAGAGACACCCTCGCTATGTCCAGACTCCAGACTGCATGGGCCAGCCAACCACAGGACGGACGGAGATCACCATCATCACACAACACACCTTCCTGAGGCAAGACAGGAAGTGACGCCCCCTGTACCCATTCATTACCCCCCCTCCCCTACACCCTCCCACATTTATGTCCACCAACCAGCCAGTCAGTCACCTATCCCAGCAGCCCCTTCCCCCTCAGCCCAGCACACTGTTGGACCGCGTGGAGTGGCAAGGTTCATGGTGACATGTTTATGGTGGATCTGAGCAGTGGGGGACACTGGCCAGAGTCCTGGCACCACTTCCACAGAGGAAATTAAACCACAGAGTCAAACTGCACTTCACTGTTTGGTAGCCTGTTCTCTGCTGCTACTGCAGAGACTTAAATAACACGGCTGATTGTACAATGACTGAACCTCAGATGTGAAAATTGACTGAAAACACATAGGCAATGCACACACACAGGTACGCACTCACATGTACATACAGGCATTGACACACACACAACCCAAAACCAGATCCCCTAGTGAATGTGTAATATCAACACAGCCTGCAGGCTATCTTCTACAGCTCCACTACAGTATAAAGACAGTTCTGTTATAGTCAGACTGCTACAGCTCCACTACAGTATAAAGACAGTTCTGTTATAGAGTCAGACTGCTACAGCTCCACTACAGTATAAAGACAGTTCTGTTATAGAGTCAGACTGCTACAGCTCCACTACAGTATAAAGACAGTTCTGTTATAGAGTCAGACTGCTACAGCTCCACTACAGTATAAAGACAGTTCTGTTATAGAGTCAGACTGCTACAGCTCCACTACAGTATAAAGACAGTTCTGTTATAGAGTCAGACTGCTACAGCTCCACTACAGTATAAAGACAGTTCTGTTATAGAGTCAGACTGCTACAGCTCCACTACAGTATAAAGACAGTTCTGTTATAGAGTCAGACTGCTACAGCTCCACTACAGTATAAAGACAGTTCTGTTATAGAGTCAGAATTCGTCACCTCCTGACTGAGAACAGCAATGAGGGCCAGAGCAGTGACTGACTGGACTGGTGGTAGCCGGTGTGTGTGTTACTGGTAGGGGTGACTAACTGACTGACTAAAATGTCTGCAGCACTAGTGTCAGCTAGGGGAGGGGCGAGGGGTAGGGGGGGTAAATGTAATTAGGTCCACCAGGTGCAGAAATCGGGGCGCCAGTTACTGCTTCCCAAATGTATTATTTCCGCTCAGCAGATTGAGGGGTGCATTCCTCGAGCCCCTAAATGAGCCCCCTGTGCAGAGAGCAGCTACAAACACGCCCATTGTTAGAGCCGGCAGACAGACAGGGAGGCAGACAGACAGACAGATAGGGAGGGAGGCAGACAGAGACAGATAGGGAGGCAGACAGACAGACAGAGACAGATAGGGAGGGAGGAAGGCAGACAGACAGACAGATAGGAAGGCAGACAGACAGGGAGGGAGGCAGACAGACAGACAGGGAGGCAGACAGACAGACAGGGAGGCAGACAGACAGATAGGGAGGGAGGCAGGGAGGCAGACAGACAGGGAGGGAGGCAGACAGACAGGGAGGGAGGCAGACAGACAGACAGATAGGGAGGGAGGCAGACAGACAGAGACAGATAGGGAGGGAGGCAGACAGGCAGGCAGACAGACAGACAGACAGATAGGGAGGGAGGCAGACAGACAGAGACAGATAGGGAGGGAGGCAGACAGGCAGACAGACAGACAGACAGGGAGGGAGGCAGACAGACAGGGAGGGAGGCAGACAGAGAGATAGGGAGGGAGGCAGACAGAGACAGATAGGGAGGGAGGCAGACAGACAGAGACAGACAGACAGACAGACAGGGAGGCAGACAGACAGGCAGACAGACAGGGAGGTAGGCAGACAGGGAGGCAGACAGACAGAGACAGATAGGTAGGGAGGCAGGCAGACAGACAGAGACAGATAGGGAGGGAGGCAGACAGACAGACAGGGAGGCAGACAAACAGACAGGGAGGGAGGCAGACAAACAGACAGGGAGGGAGGCAGACAGACAGACAGACAGACAGTCTGTCTGCCTGCCTCCCTGTCTGGGGCTCACCTCCATCCCTGCCAGCCTGAGACACAGCGAGGGCAACATAACCGAGGATAAGGCTCTCTCTCTCTCTGGTCCTACACTGACCTGTCTCCCATAGAACACACAGAGAGATCTGAGCCGGGACAAACTAAACCCACCATTGGTCAGTTTAACCACTACTAGACCACTACAGGAACATTGGGGAGCTTACTGTAACATGGTGGTTGGGCTGAAATTGGCCTTAAAGCTCCTGTTATTCCCCAGTCAGTTTTAGAGAGCCAGTCCAGGGCTAAGTCCCAAATGGCACCCTATTCCCTATATAGTGCACTACTTTTGACCAGGGCCCTAGTAGTGCACTATATAGGGAATAGGGTGCCATTCAGTATTTAGTTCAGGATCCATTAGCACCTGTTGTGATAAACCCTGCTGAGGGTTGGTTAATGGACTTAGTGGACCGGCCAATATTCACATTAGCGGCTTAAGTCTGTTTTCATATCAGAGTTGAAGTATAGAGTTTGTAATTAGGGGAAACGTAGGCAGAACCACTAAACAGACTCCAGTGAAGCCACACCACCTTGCAACATATTCACTGGAAATGGTGTTGAAGTTGTAATTCCATTTATGGGCGGTGGTAGCCTCGAGGTTAGAGAGATGGGCCAGTAAGGGTTGACAGTTTGAATCCCAGGGCTGATCTGGTTATGTCAGGCTATGTCCTCAAAACACTTGAAAAGTACTGAAATTAGGACAATGGTAACTTTCTTTACACGCTCTATGAACAGGAAACAACAGTAACTTTCTTTACACGCTCTATGAACAGGAAACAGTAACTTTCTTTACACGCTCTATGAGCAGGAAACAACAGTAACTTTCTTTACACGCTCTATGAGCAGGAAACAACAGTAACTTTCTTTACACGCTCTATGAGCAGGAAACAACAGTAACTTTCTTTACACTCTCTATGAGCAGGAAACAACAGTAACTTTCTTTACACTCTCTATGAGCAGGAAACAGTAACTTTCTTTACACGCTCTATGAACAGGAAACAACAGTAACTTTCTTTACACTCTATTAACAGGAACATGAAACAACAGTAACTTTCTTTACACTCTCTATGAGCAGGAAACAACAGTAACTTTCTTTACACGCTCTATGAGCAGGAAACAACAGTAACTTTCTTTACACGCTCTATGAGCAGGAAACAACAGTAACTTTCTTTACACGCTCTATGAACAGGAAACAACAGTAACTTTCTTTACACTCTCTATGAACAGGAAACAACAGTAACTTTCTTTACACGCTCTATGAACAGGAAACAACAGTAACTTTCTTTACACTCTCTATGAACAGGAAACAACAGTAACTTTCTTTACACGCTCTATGAACAGGAAACAACAGTAACTTTCTTTACACGCTCTATGAACAGGAAACAACAGTAACTTTCTTTACATGCTCTATTAACAGGAACATGAAACAGTAACTTTCTTTACATGCTCTATGAGCAGGAAACAGTAACTTTCTTTACATGCTCTATGAACAGGAAACAGTAACTTTCTTTACATGCTCTATTAACAGGAACATGAAACAGTAACTTTCTTTACATGCTCTATGAGCAGGAAACAGTAACTTTCTTTACACGCTCTATGAGCAGGAAACAACAGTAACTTTCTTTACACGCTCTATGAACAGGAACACATTCAGTAGATATATCCAGTCACATTAATCGATTAATCGGAATGGCCGATTAATTAGGGCCGATTTTAAGTTTTCATAACAATCGGAAATCGGTATTTTTGGACACCGATTTGGCCGATTTTTAAAATATTTTTTTAACCTTCATTTAACTAGGCAAGTCAGTTAAGAACACATTCTTATTTTCAATGACGGCCTGGGAACAGTGGGTTAACTGCCTTGTTCAGGGGCAGAACGACACACTTGTCAGCTCAGGGATTCAATCTTGCAACCTTACGGTTAACTAGTCCAACGCTCTAACCACCTGCTTTACATTGCCTGCCTGTTACGCAAATGCAGTAAGAAGCCAAGGTAAGTTATCTTATAAAAAACTATCAATCAATCATAATCACTAGTTAACTACACATGGTTGATGATATTACTAGTTTATCTAGCCTGTCCTGCGTTGCATATAATCGCTTAGGTACACGTTGCTCTAACCATAAACATCAATGCCTTTCTTAAAATCAATACACAAGTATATATTTTTAAACCTGCATATTTAGTTAATATTGCCTGCTAACATGAATTTATTTTAACTAGGGAAAATGTGTCACTTCTCTTGCAACAGAGTCAGGGTATATGCAGCAGTTTGGGCTGCCTGGCTCGTTGTGAACTGTGAAGACTATTTCTTCCTAACAAAGACAGCCAACTTCGCCAAACGGGGGATGATTTAACAAAAGCGCATTTGCGAAAAAAGCACAATCGTTGCACGACTGTACCTAACCATAAACATCAACGCATTAATTAAAATCAATACACAGAAGTATATATTTTTAAACCTGCATATTTAGCTAAAAGAAATCCAGGCTAGCAGGCAATATTAACCAGGTGAAATTGTGTCATTTCTCTTGCGTTCATTGCACGCAGAGTCAGGGTATATGCAACAGTTTGGGCCGCCTGGCTCGATGCGAACTAATTTGCCTGAATTTTACGTAATTATGACATAACATTGAATGTTGTGCAATGTAACAGGAATATTTAGACTTAGGGATGCCACCCGTTAGATAAAATACAGAACAGTTCCGTATTTCACTCAAAGGAAAAACGTTTTGTTTTCGAGATGATAGTTTCCGGATTCTACCATATTAATGACCAAAGGCTCGTATTTCTGTGTGTTTATTATATTATAATTAAGTCTATGATTTGAAAGAGCAGTCTGACTGAGCGATTGTAGGCAGCAGCAGGCTCGTAAGCATTCATTCAAACAGCACTTTCATGCGTTTTGCCAGCAGCTCTTCGCTGTGCTTCAAGCATTGCGCTGTTTATGACTTCAAGCGTATCAACTCCCAAGATTAGGCTGGTGTAACCGATGTGAAATGGCTAGCTAGTTAGTGGGTGCGCACTAATAGCGTTTCAAACGTCACTCGCTCTGAGACTTGGAGTAGTTGTTCCCCTTGCTCTGCATGGGTAACGCTGCTTCGAGGGTGGCTGTTGTCGATGTGTTCCTGGTTCGAGCCCAGGTAGGAGCGAGGAGAGGGACGGAAGCTATACTGTTACACTGGCAATACTAAAGTGCCTATAAGAACATCCAATAGTCAAAGGTATATGAAATACAAATCGTATAGAGAGAAATAGTCCTATAATTCCTATAATAACTACAACCTAAAACTTCTTACCTGGGAATATTGAAGACTCGTGTTAAAAGGAACCACCAGCTTTCATATGTTCTCATGTTCTGAGCAAGGAACTTAAACGTTAGCTTTCTTACATGGCACATATTGCACTTTTACTTTCTTCTCCAACACTTTGTTTTTGCATTATTTAAACCAAATTGAACCATTATTTATTTGAGGCTAAATGGATTTTATTGATGTATTATATTAAGTTAAAATAAGTGTTCATTCAGTATTGTTATAATTGTCATTATTACAAAGAAATAAAAAATAAATTAAAATCGGCCGATTAATCGGCATCGGCTTTTTTGGTCCTCCAATCGGTATCGGCGTTGAAAAATCCTTATCGGTCGACCTCTACACTGAACCCTAAATTGCTCCAATTGGAGTTGGGATATGCCAAAAACACATTTACAATTCACACATTCGTATAATACACACTTGAAATAGGACAAATAAGCATCCACTGTTTTAGCACAGGGGCCTCTCATCAACGACCCACCGCTGCCCCCTACTGCTCACAACCCCAAACAGGAGGCTCCCGGCTGGAACATGGAAGGAAAATATGGGGACAAGAATGTCTTGTGAGCTTGTTTTCCAGGCCCCTTCCCTAATTATACAGCAGAATGTGATTGAGAGCAGCAGGTCACCAGATGAGGAAGAAACGCCAAATCAAGCACCCTCGTTGTAATCCGCTTGGCAGGATGCGGCAGATTTCGCACTCCTGTGAGGCGAAGGCGGGCACAGGGCAGCAGACCTAAGAGAGGGATCAGTGTGTGTGTGTGTGTGTGTGTGTGTGTGTTGAGAGGCAGGGGAGCTGCTGAGTTTTTCCACTCTGGGCAGTACTAATTGGCTCGTTATTCTCCAATAAGTCGTTGGAAGTGTTGGGAGCCCCCCTCCTTGGGCTAACACCTTGGACACATGCACAGCACACAATCAGAGGGCTAAAGGAGGGATATAGGATATTAAAGACAGGGCTGGGCAAGACTGAGCTCGGCACAACTGGGCTGGGCCTGGCACTGGGGGTTGGGGTTATGTCTGGGGGCTGGGTTAGGGCTGGGGGTTGGGCCTGGGCTAGGGCTGAGGGTTGGGCTGGGGCCTGGGGGTTGGGCTGGGGGTTATGGCTGGGCTAGGTCTAGGCGGCTGGGGCCTGGGGGTTGGGCTGGGGGTTATGGCTGGGCTAGGGCTGAGGGTTGGGCTGGGGCCTGGGGGTTGGGCTGGGGGTTATGGCTGGGCTAGGGCTGAGGGTTGGGCTGGGGGTTATGGCTGGGCTAGGGCTGAGGGTTGGGCTGGGCTGGGGCCTGGGCTGGGGGTTATGGCTGGGCTAGGTCTAGGCGGCTGGGGCCTGGGCTGGGCTGGGGGTTATGGCTGGGCTAGGTCTAGGCGGCTGGGACCTGGGGGTTGGGCTGGGCTGGGGGTTATGGCTGGGCTAGGTCTAGGCAGCTGGGGCCTGGGGGTTGGGCTGGGGGATATGGCTGGGCTAGGTCTAGGCGGCTGGGGCCTGGGGGGTTGGGCTGGGCTGGGGGTTATGGCTGGGCTAGGTCTAGGCGGCTGGGGCCTGGGGGTTGGGCTGGGGGTTATGGCTGGGCTAGGTCTAGGCAGCTGGGGCTAGAGGTTGACATGGGAGTGAAAATGCATTCCTGTGCCGTCTTGTCTAATGTTTTCCGTACTGTCCCGATCCCGCAACAGTTCTATAACCCCCAAAACTTTTCTGTCCTGATAAAAATCCCTCCCTTCCTGTCATGTCCTCATTTTAACGAGTAGAAATACCTTCCTCTGTTAGCTGCTCCACTCCGTCTGCTGCCCCCCTCCCTGCACTCTGCTATGTGTGAGTTTCCATAGCAACATACTCGTTTTGGGCTGCTCATTAGACGAGAGAGCAGTTAGCTCGCTACTTTTCGTTGCCTGCCTAGCAGATAAAGCACAATTATATCTCTTTTTATTAGTGATTGAAGAACCCGTGTTACTGTTCAAAAATGATGTGGCCTCCTAAAACTGCTTATAACACAAAAATAACTGTTTACAAATAAATTCCTGAACTTCCTGTGGACTGACGATCTTGTCCCGAATTTGACTCTAGAATTTCAATCCCGTTCCTTTGTTAACCTCTAGCTGGGGCTGGGCCAGGGCTTTCTATTGGGCTGGGCCAGAGCCTTTGCTTGGGCTGGGCCAGGTTGGCTTCCATACTTTAGCAGTATGGATCCCTAGGATGGTGGATTGATTGGGTCAGAACCTGCAGATATAATGTAGGCTAGGCCAACGTGTAAAACTGGAGCATATGTAGTGGATATTTTCTAAACTCTTTTCAAGAGAGGCTAGTTTGACTGTGTAGTGCTCAGTAGATTACTATCTAGAATGTCCTTCAGCTTCCTGGTGATATGGAATTCCTCAGGTGTTGTATTCTAGGAATGGCCCTCATATTCCAGCTGTCACTGTGTATTGTGGCAACCGGAAGTGTTGCAGGCAGTTTCCCAGCGTGTATTGTGGCAACCGGAAGTGTTGCAGGCAGTTTCCCAGCGTGTATTGTGGCAACCGGAAGTGTTGCAGGCAGTTTCCCAGCGTGTATTGTGGCAACCGGAAGTGTTGCAGGCAGTTTCCCAGCGTGTATTGTGGCAACCGGAAGTGTTGCAGGCAGTTTCCCAGCGTGTATTGTGGCAACCGGAAGTGTTGCAGGCAGTTTCCCAGCGTGTATTGTGGCAACCGGAAGTGTTTGCAGGCAGTTTCCCAGCTCTCTCACTGTGTGTATCTTGACCCATAACTAGGCAAGTCAGTTAAGAACAAATTCTTATTTACAATGACGGCCTACCCCAGCCAAACCCTAACCCGGGCCAATTGTGCACCGCTTTATGGGACTCCCAGTCACGGCCGGTTGTGATACAGCCTGGAACTGAACCAGGGTCTGTAGTGACGGCTCTAGCACTGGGATGCAGTGCCTTAGACCTCCGCGCCACTTGGGAGCCCATTGTGGCAACCTGTAGTGTTGCAGGCAGTTTCCCAGCTGTCTCACTGTGTACTGTGGCAACCTGAAGTGTTGCAGGCAGTTTCCCAGCTGTCTCACTGCGTACTGTGGCAACCTGAAGTGTTGCAGGCAGTTCCCCAGCTGTCTCACTGCGTACTGTGGCAACCTGAAGTGTTGCAGGCAGTTCCCCAGCTGTCTCACTGTGTACTGTGGCAACCTGAAGTGTTGCAGGCAGTTTCCCAGCTGTCTCACTGTGTACTGTGGCAACCTGAAGTGTTGCAGGCAGTTTCCCAGCTGTCTCACTGCGTACTGTGGCAACCTGAAGTGTTGCAGGCAGTTTCCCAGCTGTCTCACTCTCAGACGGTGGACACATCTCCCTCTGTTGGTCAGATTAACTCAGTGTAAATATCTGCTCCCTCTCTGCACCAACACAGTCAAATGTAACTAATATAAGCTTCTGAAGAAATACAACTAAACATTTTGAATGTATAACAATCAAACTAGGACCCCTACGAATACTGGGGAAATGCGTGGGATTTAAATGTCATCTGAAATAGATAGTTTAGGCCTAGATTGTGTCACTACTAATATAATGACTTATTCTACAAAATTCAAAATTATAAATGTAACAGTGTAGGTTCCGTCCCTCTCTTCACCCCAACCCGGGCTCGAACCAGGGACCCTTGCACACATCAACAACAGACACCCACGAAGCGTCGTTACCCATCGCGCCACAAAAGCCGCGGCCCTTGCAACGCAAGGGGAAACCCTACTTCAGGTCTCAGAGAGAGTGACGTCACCGATTGAAACGCTATTAGTGCGCACCACCGCTAACTAACTAGCCATTTCACATCGGTTACACTCACCCCCCTTTTTGACCTCCTTTTCCGCAGCAACCAATGATCCGGGTCAACAGCATCAGTTTGTGGCGTGGTTCGTTCTGCGTTGTGTACCTTTACTTAGGACACTGCCACAACTGGAATTCTGATGGTTGAATCATTTTTATTCGACCTGCACACGAAGAGACAACACACAATATGTTAGCCCTCGGTGCAGTCACAGCTCTCGGGCACCTGCGTGAGCACATAGAGACTCACTCAAACACGGTCCCAAATACTCCCGAGTTACAATAGGTACCCTAATTAGCGAGCTTGGTGAAAGTTAACATAAATCTTTATAATTCTTCACATTGTAACAAAACATATAATTGCGTAACAGCACTTTATGTAACTTTACCACAGTTTTATATTGCCAAATTACGGCGCCAAGGACAACATACCTTGCTAGCTGAAGGTCAGGCAAAAGAGAACGATAAAAGGGTCCGTAAGTACGGATAACCCGCGATGGACCAAACCAAAATATACAAACTTTTACAATTAGGTGTATTTACAATATAGATATCAAAAAATGTTTGTACACCGAAAAATAACATTAACTATGCAGCTGTAATAAAAAAAAAATAAAAAAAACACCTTGAATTATTATTATTAACATCCCCTCTTGACCTGGCCTCCTTGAACTGTCCTTGTGTGCAACTTGGTGCATAATCTAGGGGAACAACATCACTCTACTACATAAACACCATTATGGAGGCTACAGCCATATCACGCTAAACAGTGGTATGGTTAGGCTATCACAGGAGGAACACTTGTTGTGACTGGAAGACCCCATGTAGCCTATCCCTGACAGACAACCCCAAACCCCCCTTAGTCTCTATGGAGTGAAAGCGTACCCAGACGTGCTTCAGCCCAGCTTGAACAAAAAAGGGAATCAGGTGCCCGACTGAGGGACTTGATGATCCAAAATGCAGTCCTCAGTCTCTCTCTACCTCCTCTCTCTCTCTCCCTTTCGCTCTCTGCAGAAAGACTCACCCAGCCATATAGCCTCCCAGGCCTAGCAGAGAGAACAGGGGGATCAGCCCTATAGCCTACCAGGCCTAGCAGAGAGAACAGGGGGATCAGCCCTATAGCCTCCCAGGCCTAGCAGAGAGAACAGGTGGATCAGCCCTATAGCCTCCCAGGCCTAGCAGAGAGAACAGGTGGATCAGCCCTATAGCCTCCCAGGCCTAGCAGGGAGAACAGGTGGATCAGCCCTATAGCCTCCCAGGCCTAGCAGAGAGAACAGGTGGATCAGCCATATAGCCTCCCAGGCCTAGCAGAGAGAACAGGTGGATCAGCCATATAGCCTCCCAGGCCTAGCAGAGAGAACAGGTGGATCAGCCATATAGCCTCCCAGGCCTAGCAGAGAGAACAGGTGGATCAGCCATATAGCCTCCCAGGCCTAGCAGAGAGAACAGATGGATCAGCCATATAGCCTCCCAGGCCTAGCAGAGAGAACAGGTGGATCAGCCATATAGCCTCCCAGGCCTAGCAGAGAGAACAGGTGGATCAGCCATATAGCCTCCCAGGCCTAGCAGAGAGAACAGGTGGATCAGCCATATAGCCTCCCAGGCCTAGCAGAGAGAACAGGTGGATCAGCCATATAGCCTCCCAGGCCTAGCAGAGAGAACAGGTGGATCAGCCATATAGCCTCCCAGGCCTAGCAGAGAGAACAGGTGGATTTCTCAATACCCATCCCCTCTCCATGCAGCCAGTCCATTATCTACAGTGGGGGGAAAAAGTATTTGATCCCCTGCTGATTTTGGACGTTTGCCCACTTACAAAGAAATGATCAGTCTATCATTTTAATAGTAGGTTTATTTGAACAATGAGACAGAATAACAACAAAACAATCCAGAAAAACACATGTCAAAAATGTTATAAAATGATTTGCATTTTAATGAGGGAAATAAGTATTTGACCCCTCTGCAAAACATGACTTAGTACTTGGTGGCAAAACCCTTGTCGGCAATCACAGAGGTCAGACGTTTCTTGTAGTTGGCCACCAGGTTTGCACACATCTCAGGAGGGATTTTGTCCCACTCCTCTTTGCAGATCTTCTCCAAGTCATTAAGGTTTCGAGGATGACGTTTGGCAACTTGAACCTTCAGCTCCCTCCACAGATTTTCTATGGGATTAAGGTCTGGAGACTGTCTAGGCCACTCCAGGACCTTAATGTGCTTCTTCTTGAGCCACTCCTTTGTTGCCTTGGCCGTGTGTTTTGGGTCATTGTCATGCTGGAATACCCATCCACGACCCATTTTCAATGTCCTGGCTGAGGGAAGGAGGTTCTCACCCAAGATTTGACGGTACATGGCCTCGTCCATCGTCCCTTTGATGCGGTGAAGTTGTCCTGTCCCCTTAGCAGAAAAACACCCCCAAAGCATAATGTTTCCTCCTCCATGTTTGACGGTGGAGATGGTGTTCTTGGGGTCATAGGCAGCATTCCTCCTCCTCCAAACACGGCGAGTTGAGTTGATGTCAAAGAGCTCCATTTTGGTCTCATCTTACCACAACACTTTCACCAGTTGTCCTCTGAGTCATTCAGATGTTCATTGGCAAACTTCAGACGGGCATGTATATGTATTCTTGACCAGGGGGACCTTGCGGGCACTGCAGGATTTCAGTCCTTCACAGCGTTGTGTGTTACCAATTGTTTTCTTGGTAACTATGGTCCCAGCTGCCTTGAGATCATTGACAAGATCCTCCCGTGTAGTTCTGGGCTGATTCCTCACCGTTCTCATGATCATTGCAACTCTACGAGGTGAGATCTTGCATGGAGCCCCAGGCCGAGGGAGATTGACAGTTCTTTTGTGTTTCTTCCATTTACGAATAATCGCACCAAATGTTGTCACCTTCTCACCAAGCTGCTTGGCGATGGTCTTGTAGCCCATTCCAGCCTTGTGTAGGTCTACAATCTTGTCCCTGACATCCTTGGAGAGCTCTTTGGTCTTGGCCATGGTGGAGAGTTTGGAATCTGATTGATTGATTGCTTCTGTGGACAGGTGTCTTTTTTACAGGTAGCAAGCTGTGGTTAGGAGCACTCCCTTTAAGAGTGTGCTCCTAATCTCAGCTCGTTACCTGTATAAAAGACACCTGGGAGCCAGAAATCTTTCTGATTGAAAGGGGGTCAAATACTTATTTCCCTCATTAAAATGCAAATCAATTTATAACATTTCTGACATGCGTTTTTCTGGATATTTTTGTTGTTATTCTGTCTCTCACTGTTCAAATAAACCTACCACTAAAATTATAGACTGATCCTTTCTTTGTCAGTGGGCAAACGTACAAAATCAGCAGGGGATCAAATACTTCCCCCCCCCCCCCTGTACATCCCAAAGGCACCCTATTCCCTTTATAGAGCACTACTTTTGACCATGGCCCATAGGATACCTATAGGGCTCCAGTCAAAAGTAGTGCTCTATGCCTCGTCACCATACACCTCCTCTCCAATCCCCACTGATCCTGAGAAAACCCCACCACGCAAAATGAACACACCATTAAAACTAAAGCACGTGCCCCCTCAATTTGATCCATTTTTAAATACACATACAAATAACAGGCCTACAAGATATGGGCTAGTCTCCACAGCATTGCGATATGGGCTAGTCTCCACAGCATTGCGATATGGGCTAGTCTCCACAGCATTGCGATATGGGCTAGTCTCCACAGCATTGCGATATGGGCTAGTCTACACAGCATTAAGATATGGGCTAGTCTACACAGCATTAATGCAAATATATTGAATTTGTATTTCAGTGTTCCCTCAACAATTTTTGGTAATGGCATTTTTATAAACGAAGTGATAAAGGATGTGGTGGAACAAACTAGACAGAGACCTAGTCATTAAACCGATGTCCTCTAAAAGTAGCATAAATCAAATGGTGCCATGATTACAACCCTGCCAGGACTTCTCCCTGCATTCCACCCAGGGCATTCTGAAAGTATTCAGACCCCTTCCATTTTTCCACATTTTGTTACTTTACAGCCTTATTCTAAAGTGTATTAAATATGTTTTCCTCATCGATCTACACACAATACCACATAATGAAAAAGCAAAAACAGGTTTAGAAATGTTTGCAAATGTATTCAAAATAAACTGAAACACCTTATTTACGTAAGTATTCAGACCGTTTGCGATAAGAATTAAAATTGAGATCAGGTGCATCCTGTTTCCATTGATCATGTTTGAGATTTTTCTACAACTTGATTGGACTCCACCTGTGGTAAATTCAATTGATTGGACATGATTTGGAAAGGCACACACCTGTCTATATAAGGTCCCACAGTTGACAGTTCATGTCAGAGCAAAAAAAACAACCATGAGGTTGAAGGAATTGTCCATAGAGCTCCGAGACAGGATTGTGTCGAGGCACAGATCTGGGGAAGGGACCAAAACATTTCTGCAGCATTGAAGGTCCCCAAGAACACAGTGGCCTCCATCATTCTTAAATGGAAGAAGTTTGGAACCACCAAGACTCTTCCTAGAGCTGGCCACCAGACAAACGGAGCAATCGGGGGAGAAGGGCCTTGGTCAGGGAGTTGACCAAGAATCCAATGGTGACTGACAGAGATCCGTAGTTCCTCTGTGGAGATGGGAGAACCTTCCAAAAGGACAACCATCTCTGCAGCACTCCACCGATCAGGCCTTTATGGTAGAGTGGCCAGACGGAAGCCACTCCTCAGTAAAAGGCACATGACAACTCGCTTGGAGTTTGCCAAAAGGCACCTAAAGGACTCTGACCATGAGAAACAAGATTCTCTGGTCTGATGAAACCAAGATTGAACTCTTTGGCCTGAATACCAAGCGTCACATATGAAAGAAACCTGGCACCATCCCTACCGTGAAGCATGGTGGTGGCAGCATCATCATGCTGTGGGGATGTTTTTCAGAGGCAGGGACTGGGAGACTAGGCAGGATTGAGGGAAAGATTTTATTTTTATTTAATTGAACCTTTATTTAACTAGGCAAGTCAGTTAAGAACAAATTCTTATTTACAATGACGGTCTACCCCTGCCAAACCTTGACGACGCTGGGCCAATTGTACGCCGCCCTGTGGGACTACCAATTACGGCCGGATGTGATGCAGCCTGGATTCGAACCAGGGACTACGCCTCTTGCACTGAGAATGCAGTGCCTTTGACCGCTGTGCCACTTGGGAACCCAAAGATGAACGGAGCAAAGTACAGAGAGATCCTTGATGAAGTCCTGAGTGCTCTCAAGCAGGTTCTCAGACTGGGGTGAAGGTTCACCTTGCAACAGGACAATGACCTTAAGCACACGTCCAAGACAACGCAGGAGTGGCTTCGGGACAAGACCCAATGTCCTTGAGTGGCCCAGACAGAGCCTGGACTTGAACCTGATCGAACATCTCTGGAGATGGCTGTGCAGCGACGCTCCCCATCCAACCTGACACAGCTTGAGAGGATCTGGAGAGAAGAATGGGAGAAACTCCCCAAATGCAGGTGTGTCAAGCTTATAGTGTCATACCCAAGAACACTCGAGGTTGTATTCGCTACCAAAGTAAAGGGTCTGAAGACTTATGTAAATGTGATGTTTGTTTTTGGTTTTTAATACATCTGCAAAAATGTATTAGATTGATGAGGGAAAAAAACGACTTAATCATTTTTAGAATAAGGCTTTAAAGTAACAAAATGTGGAATAAGTCAAGGGCCCTGAATACTTTCCGAATGCACTGGATCTCATGGTTTTGGTCTGGTCAAGGGGTTCTGTCTGGGTTCTGTGTGTCAAGGGGCTCTGTCTGGGGTTCTGTGTGTCAAGGGGTTCTGTCTGGGGTTCTGTGTGTCAAGGGGCTCTGTCTGGGGTTCTGTGTGTCAAGGGGTTCTGTCTGGGGTTCTGTGTGTCAAGGGGCTCTGTCTGGGGTTCTGTCTGGGGTTCTGTGTGTCAAGGGGCTCTGTCTGGGTTCTGTGTGTCAAGGGGCTCTGTCTGGGTTCTGTGTGTCAAGGGGCTCTGTCTGGGTTCTGTGTGTCAAGGGGCTCTGTCTGGGGTTCTGTCTGGGGTTCTGTGTGTCAAGGGGCTCTGTCTGGGGTTCTGTGTGTCAAGGGGCTCTGTCTGGGGTTCTGTGTGTCAAGGGGCTCTGTCTGGGTTCTGTGTGTCAAGGGGCTCTGTCTGGGTTCTGTGTGTCAAGGGGCTCTGTCTGGGTTCTGTGTGTCAAGGGGCTCTGTCTGGGGTTCTGTCTGGGGTTCTGTGTGTCAAGGGGCTCTGTCTGGGGTTCTGTGTGTCAAGGGGCTCTGTCTGGGTTCTGTGTGTCAAGGGGCTCTGTCTGGGTTCTGTGTGTCAAGGGGTTCTGTCTGGGGTTCTGTGTGTCAAGGGGCTCTGTCTGGGGTTCTGTGTGTCAAGGGGCTCTGTCTGGGGTTCTGTGTGTCAAGGGGCTCTGTCTGGGTTCTGTGTGTCAAGGGGCTCTGTCTGGGGTTCTGTGTGTCAAGGGGCTCTGTCTGGGGTTCTGTGTGTCAAGGGGCTCTGTCTGGGGTTCTGTCTGGGGTTCTGTCTGGGGTTCTGTGTGTCAAGGGGCTCTGTCTGGGGTTCTGTGTGTCAAGGGGCTCTGTCTGGGGTTCTGTGTGTCAAGGGGCTCTGTCTGGGTTCTGTGTGTCAAGGGGCTCTGTCTGGGGTTCTGTGTGTCAAGGGGCTCTGTCTGGGGTTCTGTGTGTCAAGGGGCTCTGTCTGGGGTTCTGTCTGGGGTTCTGTCTGGGTTCTGTGTGTCAAGGGGCTCTGTCTGGGGTTCTGTCTGGGTTCTGTGTGTCAAGGGGCTCTGTCTGGGGTTCTGTGTGTCAAGGGGCTCTGTCTGGGGTTCAGCCAAGGGATACAATTGATTTTGGACCAGATTGTTTATCATTCTGGACTGGGGTGATATCATGGAGCTAAAAAGGCAACAAGACAGACTGCCTATATCTTGAGCCAGAATCCTGTCAGGCCTGACTGAATGCAGTGGTTGGTTGGAGTCTTTAGGAATGGTTGCCAGCTGATCAGAGACAGGCATCATGTTCACAATGATAGAAGCTTAATCAATATGGGAGGATCTTCTGTTACTGGGATCCTTGAGGGACAACATCATGTGTGAGAGAAGAGGTGGGGGCTTGGTGTGACCCACATCCAGGCTCATCAATATTCAGTAACTCTGTGCAGCACGACAAGACAAGACTCACGCCCACATCTCCCAGGGTGACTAACATTCACCTCCACTGTTCTGTACTCCTCTACTGTCTGCTGCACAACTGCATACTCTAGCAGTTTGTGTGAATGTGTGAGAGAGTGAGACTCACAAATTCTGAATGCAATTATAATGCATGAGTATAACATTGGAACTAAACTTAAATTGCACTGCGATCTGAGTCGCATGGCCATTGTAATCTCAAAGTAACAAGGAAGGCACCGTTAGCACAGTGTAAAAACAGTAATTGTCAACAAACTAACTAGTTACCAAGGAGCTTGATCTTCAATTAGGTTTATTTAAAGCTACTCAAGTTGTCAACAATGGTTCGTTCTCAGTGGTGTAAAGTACTCAAGTAAAAATACTTTAAAGTACTACTTATGTAGATTTTGGGGCTATCTGTACTTTACTATTTATATTTGTGACAACTGTTACTTCACTACATTCCTAAAGAAAATTTAATTTTTACTCCATACATTTTCCCTGACACCCAAAAGTACTTAACCTTTTGAATGCTTAGCAGGACAGAAAAATTCACGCACTTTGATCTGGCAGACTCCCTAAAAACACATTCTTCGTTAGTAAATTACGTCGGAGTGTGCCCCTGGCTAGCCGTAAATAAATAAAAAAACAAGAAAATGGTGCCGTCTGGTTTGCTTAATAAGGAATTTGAAATGATTTACATTTTTACTCTTGATACTTAAGTACACATAAAACCAAATACTTTTACTAAAGTAGTATTTTACTGGGTGACTCACTTTTACTTGAGTCATGTTCTACTAATGTATCTTTACTTTTACTTAAGTATAACAATGTAGTATTTTTTCACCACTGTTCGTTCTATCATTGCGCTGCCTAGATGCAGTATCTAGCAAGTGTTTGCAACGTAGCTTGCCTAGGCCTAGTGCTGCAAACAGACAGGGCTGCAAATGGCAATATCTCAACACGGTTCCGTGCTTAAACGTTGAATGCATTGACCTACTGGCGCTCCCGAAGTGCGAGATGGTTCCTAATCGTGCAGTTTGTTGCTATACATTGCAATGCTATAGCGTGACAGTAAGTAAACAAAATGTAAAGACAAACGTCCCATCAATACCACACCTAACAACAGCGCTGTCAGACGCAGGAAGTAGCTATAGCTAGCTAACTGGTTCGAGCTAGCTCTAGACAGGGCAATTGCAGAAGTGGAGTAAGCAGATTGACTGTTTCTGTTTGGTTCGTTCAATGCTTACCGATGTGGTTATCCTCAATGTGCACGATGAGTTCAGCCAACGATTCGAAGTGGAGTCCGCAACCACCGAACCTACAAATGTTAGAGAAGAAGGAGGCAGCGGCGATGCCAGTCATGGTCTAAGCTACCTGTACATTGAATATGTGGGCCAGTGAGGGGAGTCAGCTACAGACACCAGCAGGCAGCGGCGCTAGCAGCTGGAGCATAAGCAAGGGGTGGGAGAGTGGAGCGAGAAAGGGCAGAGGGGATATGTTCACGTGCTAGTCGGAACTAGGAAACTCGGAAATTTCGATTTGCAAATTTGTTGAACGCGGCACGTGAATAACTACAACCAGTTAGCAAGTCGAACATTTCCGAGTTTAGAATAGCACTTGCGGCAATAGGGCTAGTGGGGCGGCAGGTATTCTAGTGGTTAGAGCGTTGGACCAGTAACCGAAAGGTTGCTAGATCGAATCCTCGAGCTGACAAGGTAAAAATCTACCGTTCTGCCCATAGGGAAAGTTAACCCATGGTTCCTAGGCCGTCATTGTAAATAAAATGCCTAGTAAAATAAAACAATTCGATGAAAAATAGGGACAGTGACAATATCATTGCCTGTTGAGCACCCCTTAGATAACACACTTTATAATCAACGTCAAGAATATACTTGACGTAATATTGTGAATTGTAGGCCAGAACAGTAGGAAACACATTTTAAAAACACCATACCTGTTTGAATTATGTGATAGGGTAGTAGGAACCTTACTTTTTGTCATTGTTTCCCCTGGGATCCTAATTAGGGAGGGTCACATTAAAAGGTTTAAAACGGGTGTATTAGTCGGCGGGAGAATATTACCATGAGTAAATACAAATAAATGACTAACAAATTGAAGCATCATTTTATTTGGTGGTAATATAAATAACAATACGTCATACAATGTTGCCAAACGCAATATACGCTAAAAGTATGTGGACACCTGCTTGTGGAACATCTCATTATAAAATCATGGACATTAATATGGATTTGGTCCCCCTTTTGCTGCTATATCAGTCTTCACTCTTCTGGGAAGTCTTTCCACTCGATGTTGGAACATTGCTGCAGGAACGTACTTCCATTCAGCCACAAGAGCATTAGTGAGGTCGGACACTGATGTTGGGCGATTAGGCCTGGCTCAGTCAGCATTCCAATTTATCCCAAAGGTGTTCAATGGGGTTGAGGTCAGGGCTCTGTGCAGGCCAGTCATGTTCTAACACATCGATCTTGACAAATCATTTCTGTATGGACCTCGCTTTGTGCACAGGGGCATTGTCCTGCTGAAACGGGAAAGGGCCTTCCCCAAACTATTGCCACAAAGTTGGAAGCACAGAATCTTCTAGAATGTCATTGTATGCTATAGCGTTAAGATTTCCCTTCATTGGAACTAAGGGGCCTAGCCTGAACCATGAAAAACAGCCCCATACCATTATTCCTCCTTAACCAAACTTTAGTCGGTACTATGCATTTAGGCAGGTAGCATTCTCCTGGCATCCACCAAACCCAGATTTGTCCATCGGACTGCATTGCGTTTGGTGATCTTAGGCTTGTGTGAGGCTGCTCGGCAATGGAAACCCATTTCATGAAACTCCCGACGAAAAGTTATTGTGCTGAAGTGGCTTCCAGAGGCAGTTTGAAAGTCGGTAGTGAGTGTTGCAAACGAGGACAGGCAATTTTTACGCGCTTCAGCACTTGGCGGTAGCCAAATCTACTAATTTGAAGGGGTGTCCACATACATTTGTATATATAGTGTATAGGTTCATAAAAACCTCACAAGCAAAATTAATAATGTTACAAACAAATAAATTCAATTTCATAAAAACATTAACTTATTCATGCTGATAGACTCAAAGGAGGCAAGTTTGCGCAAAACAAGCATTTGACATATTTTGCCATGAATAATGTGAGTAAAGTTGCTAAACAGTAACAACAAAACAATATAACATACTTGGTTCATTTCAAATTTGTTTGACTTGCATTTGAAATTCCTATTTCGGTCAACAGCTTTCCCAGCATCAGACAACTATAGACATGAATGAACTTGAGAGCAGTGGTGTAATGAAAATAGCATAGACCGTTTTCAGATTTGTCAGACACACAGAAAACAGTCTATCTTGAAAAGCACAGCACTTGCTTCTTATGAAAAGATCTTTTCAACTGTTTTTTTCTTCTTCTTTTCAGCACCAGTGACAGATGTCCAACCAGCATCCCGCATCCTTTTCATTGCAGCGAGCTTTAAAGTACTCCCAGGTGATTTCTGAATGGCAGGGCTCTGGATCTGAAACATTAGACTAATACTGACGTGGACATCACAGCATTAACTACTTTTCAGTTACAGACTATATTTTACAAGTTGCAGAGTATAGACTATACCATACAATGCAATATGGTATTTCACAACTTATTTCATAATGCAGAGGGTGTACTGCCAAGTAAGTCAAGTATTTAGTGTTAATGTAAGGCTGGCTCATTCTACCTTCCTGAATATGTCCACTTTTTGATTCTGTGCTGCTGGGACACTTGGCTGCAGGCGGCTCTTGAATGGATCAGTTGCAACTGCAATGCTCTGCCATTATACGAACCAGAAAGACCCAAGTTAGATGATGTGATATGTAAAGCTAAATTATTTCCACAATTAAATGTGCATGTGCACACTATACAGCTTGCATATAAAGTTATGATAATAAATCCTGAGTTTAAACAAATCCAATGTTTTAGGTCTATCCAAGTTCAAGCAGTGTGTTCATTAAATCTTGAAGCGTTATTTACCAATAAATCATTATGTTCCGAGCTGTCAGACTTGGGGTCAAGCTCCAGGGTGCTTTTCCCCCAGGGCACAGACTTCCCAGTGGATGGAGGAGTTCTGATTCTGTAAGACTGTAGAGAAAATCACTCAATCACTCACAAAGAAATTGGATGGAGAGAATCCTCTGGGGGAATGGCTCACATATCATGGTCAATAAATAAAAACACAGTTAATGAATACTAAACATAAAAAAATCTATCAACATACTCCAATACCTTTATCCGTGGTGTTGCACTAACTATACTGGTGGAGCTCCAAGATGGAGTTCTGAGAGCTTCGGTTTCCTTTGACGCATCAAACATACAATACCACGTCAGTTCATCTAATCAATTCTACAGTGATCATACAACATACAGATCATTTATTATTGAATAGCGTAACTTATGCATTATGAATACAACACATAAAATAATCAACCAATTCCAATACCTTCATTCGTGGTGTTGCTGCAACTCTAGTCATGGAGCTCCAAGATGGAGTTTTTGGGGCTTCGTTTTCCATTTCCTTTGACACATCAACACTATCAGTTCATCTAAGGTATTATACAGTGATGATGCACATGGATGTAGTGGAGAAACATTTCAGAAAATGTTTGACCCGAACAGAATCATTTTTAAGAAGTTCATGATCACTTACATTAATGTTTGGAGTCACAACAACTATTTTCTCTGAGGTTTGGGATGGGGTTACAGAGGCTTTCAGAGTTTTTGTCTTTCTCTGACTGTCTTTTGCCAAACGGAACACAGGCATCTTGGCGGAGGAGGACATTTTGGGGGTTTCAGAACACCTAACTTCTTTGGACTTTGGCTCAGGCAGCTAATTTGTAAATATAAAATTTTTTAAATAACCATTTTTGTCAGACACTTTTAAACACAAACTGTTGTAATGCTCTGATATCTGAATATCTACCTGTTCATCCTGTGTCTCAAGCTGCCTGCTCATTTTCTTTTCTTTTTTCAGGTCTGTAATCTCTTGTAGTAAGCTTTCCTACAACCCAACATGACATCATGACTGAGTAAATAGACAACATTTGTCACTTGACACAGCTTTGTCAGCATGGGACATGACACACTTACCCTCTCGTTCATTTCTTTCTTTAGTTGTTCCTTCAAACGGTCATTCTCAATCTTCTGCTGTGACAGCGCCAATTCCTGAGGAAAAATCAGAAAAATATCCAAGAAGCAGAGGTATAACACTCTACTGAAATGCTCCCAGTTAATCCGATCTCATGTGTATTTCTCTACTATATTGTAGCATACCAGTGATGTTCTATTAGCAGTTGCCTCCTTGTCTTTCCTCTTCTTCTCATCAAGCTCTGCATCTTTCTCGTCAACCATTTTGTCATACTGGTTCTGATACCAACAGAGAACTAAATGTTAACAAACACACATGGATAACATTTCATACAACATGCAAGATGGCAGCGGTGTTGGTGTAATCTGCGGATATTGACCTAAAGATAACTTTACCTTGTGCTTTTCCATCAAGGCAACCATGTCTGCTATCTTGTTCTGACATTTGATTTCAGTATCTTCCTTACTCTTGACGGCATCTGTTGCTGCAAGATGTAGCTTTTGCACCTGCAGGGATCAAGATGTGCAGCAAGTATGTTGCCACATCTACCAGAATGTACCATATTATTAACTTCCAATAAGCACCTTTTTCTGAAGCTCTGCCTCAGATGTTGATTTGGTTCCAAGGTCATCAAGCAAACTTTTACATTCCTCTTCATTTGATCGTTGAACATTTTCTGACTCCTCTTTCAATTTGTTTATCTGTAATGGATGAAAAACCATGTTGCATCACAACTGAATTACAATGTTGCACTTGTCTTGTAAATTACCATTTAAAGCCACACGGTACCTCATTTTCAAGTTCACTGGATTTTGCTGTCTCAATTGCAATTTGTTTCTTCAACGTTTTGTTCTGAGAACAAACAAGTAAATGAAAAACAGTTTATAGAAAGCTGAACAGTTTATATTACTGTATAATTCATTTGTCATTTTATAATCGATTTTTTTAGTCAACACAAACCTCTTTTTGGTATTCGTCCTGGACTTTAGTTTTACTCTCTAATTTTATCTTCAGGTTGGACAGCTAGAGAGAAAAAGCTAAGTGTTTGATAAGATAATTAAAGACAAAATAATCCCAGTGTAGACATGACTTTGATAATCACCTTTGACTCCACTGCTTTCATTTGTTTATCTTTCTTTGAGAGCTCAGCCTGCAGATCTCCACACTATAGGAATGAAGTCAAACAGAAAATAGTTAACTTTATTTACTATCACTCATCAGTGTGAATATAGAATAAAACAGACGTGCATTTAGATTTGGACATTTACAGTACTTGGCCATATCATTTATTTGAAAAACAGTGTTAAACTGACATCATGTTGAAAGTTCCAATACAGACGTTTTATCTCCATATCAAATATTTTCTAGGTAACAATTAAGTACCTTACTGTGATTGTTTTAAAATAAAATGGTCAAAAAATAAACAAAAATAACTTCTTAGCAAAGAGCAATTTCTCAAGCAAGAATTTAGCTAGGACTATCTGGGAGTGGTTTGAGTAGGGAGGGGGAAACTGAAAACTAGCTGTTATTGGCAGAGAGGTTTGGAAGACTCTTTCTTATTGGTCTATTAACTCATTTACCACATGGTGATGACATCAGGCAGGCCAAAACTCCATTCCACCAAAACATACAGAAATTTCAGGCGGTCTTTTCAACCTGCTTTTACACTAAAAGGGCATTATCATAATTTTCACAATTTCACAGTATTATTCCAACCTCATAGACAGTTGATTTGCTTACCCTTTCTTCAAGTTTCTTCTGCAGATTCTCAGTGTCTTGGCCTTGCTCTTCAACTTTGGCATTTAAGGATTTCAATTCCTCTCTACAGGAAAAAGGTGAATGATTTTTGGGAAAAAACTAATGTTGCTGCATGCAACATTGTATAATGACTATCATTACTAAAGATTTATAAACAATTAACTCTTAACTGACCGTAATTGGTGGTTTTCCTCTTGGAGTCTTTCAATTTCCTTCTTCATCTTCATCTCTTTTGCCTCGCTCTCCTGAATGACAAGAATATTCCCATTACAACACAATACCATGAATTATCAGCAAACTGCTAAATTATTCTGTATTACTCTATACAGACAGCATCACATGTTCAATTCATACAGACCTTCAGTTGTGCTACCAGAATGTTTGCCTCTGAGGATTCATTCTGAATCTGCTCCAGAATAGTCTTCTTCTCAAGCTGCAGCTGATTGAAACTTGCTAATAGCTCCTTATACTTCACCCTGGAGAATAATTCACAATCAGCATTATTTACAGAGACATGGAGAAAAACTATCCCTCAGGTTATTGAATACTTTATACTTGAACATCCAAGGACTCACTCATGCTGTACAATGTCTGTCTTTAGATTCTCTTTCTCCTTGATGGATTTTTCATCTCTTCTCATTGCAGCAGATAACTGCCCCTCAATCTCTTTTATTTTCCTCTGTGGGATACAACATATTAACAATTTCTTTCCTGGACTCATGTATGTACAGGTGTCAAACAAAACATTTAAACATAAATATGCATTGCCAATATTGTGCAAGGAAAATACAATTAATAGAATGAAACCTCAGTCATATTGGCTTTTTCTTTCAAGTCGTTTTGCATTGTTTCAGCATTTCCAAGAGCCTTTTCCAGTAAAATGTTTTCAACAGACATGGTTTCCACTTTATTCTAGAAGGGTACAACATATTCCAATATTAAAAGATAATACGATTTATGCAAACAATATCCTTCTAAATAAGAAGCGCTATAAATGTATCCACACAACGATCATCTGAACATCATCTCACCTTAACTTGGTGAATTTCAGCATGTTTCCCCTCAAGCTCTGTGGTGAGTTCTGATGTTCTGGTCTCCACAACTTTAATTGTTTCCTCTAGTGACTGTATGGATTTATTTTTGACATCCTAAAGGCAAGAGTAAAATAATTGCTCTTTCATTAACCTCACCATGGACTAGGCATGACAGTTATGAGGGAAGTGCCAATTTGAGTCCACAAAACATAGGGGACATATAATCTTTACCAATTCATCTTCAAGGATTTGTAGCTGGCTGTCTTTCTTTTCTTTCTGTTCTTTGATCTCTCCTAGAAAACAAAACGTATATTTAATCTGGTTGCATACAAGCAAAAAAAAAATGTAAATGTTCGAAAAATAAAGCAATTGTAACAAGAAAGGGTGTGTGATACACCTTTTTTTTAGCACAATCGCAAGTACGAGGCAAAGCCGAGCAATACTTTACCTAATTCAAGGTTTTTCCTGTCAAGTTCCTCTGTGACTGCCGTAAGCTTCAGTTCAAGTTCTTTTGCCCTGAGAAACAAGTTAACATTCAAAGTAATATAAGAATCTTGATGACCATTTTGGGGTTCACCAAACGGGTCAAAATAGTAACTTTATTCATTTCCCACCTCTGTATCTCAACTGTTAATGATGTCTGAAATTCCTGGGCTGTGGCCTGAATCTGTACAAGCTTGTCTGCTTGTTGATCTTTTATTTTGTTGAGCTCTTCCAAGCTTGAGTCTTTCTTGGCAATGACCTTTGCATTCTCCTCTTTGTTGCTCTCTAATGCTGTAGCAATAGCTTTTCTACTTTCCTATAGAGATTTAAAGTAACAATGCACTTTTCCATTGTCTCATTATGTACTGTCCACAGCCACATAAAGATAAATAACAACTTAGAATGTAAAATGACCAACATATGCCTCCTTGGAATATACATGATGAACTGCATAACTTGCATTTTAAATATAATTTTTATTAGCATATTGGAGTACAAAACAACATACTAACCTCACATTCTTCATTGAGCTGTTCTGCACTTTGCAGACTTTCTAACAAAGATTCTTGTTCTTGTTTGGAACATTGAAGGGCTTCCTGGTGTTGTTCTGTCAAAGGAAATAAGATGTTAATGTTCTTGTCGTAAAATATGATATTATATAGGAATAAGGAAGTTTCACTTCCAGTAAAATGCATGAAATGGATTTAAAAGTTCACCAAGACCTATTCGGATGGAATTCATTTTACTGAGCGTAATGTAAATTGTGCACAAGAACAAAACACCACATCCGTAATTTTAGTCCTGAATCTGCCATGGCAGGAGAGTAACAATTCCAGCCAGAATAACCATGGTCCTCTGATATTACTACTCTCGTTCTTATCGACATCACTGTGTTTTCCGTAACATTAGAGTTTGACAAGTATTGCTTGCAGTTTGAGCAAGAAAACATAGAACTGATTTGATCAATTGAAGCTTAAAACAAAGTGCTGCACATTACCATAAGTATGTGGACACCTGCACGTCAAACATCAAATTCCAAAATCATGGGCATTAATATGTAGTTGGTCCCACCCTTTGCTGCTATAAAAGCCTCCACTTTTCTGGGAAGGCTTTCTACTAGTGGTTGGAACATTGCTGCGGGGACTTGCTTCCATTCAGCCACAAGAGTAAGTGAGGTTGGGTACTGATGTTGGGCGATTAGGCCTGGCTCGCAGTCGGCGTTCCTATGCATCCCAAAGTTGCTTGATGGGGTTGAAGTCAAGGCTCTGTGCAGGCCAGTCAAGTTCTTCCACACCAATCTCGACAAACCATTTCTGTATGGACATTTGCTACATCCATTTTGAGATTTGTGAATTATCGATATGTAGCCATTGTTTCTTGAAGAATATAACTTATAAATGCCTCATGAGCTTAGTTCAACTGTCGTACCCCATCAGAAAATATAAGCTTGTTTTACTCTGTTTGTAAACAATGTAAATATAAACAAACACTATATAGCCTAAGAACATGGTTACAACTATAATGTTGATATCATGGATGCCCAGACTAAGCATCCATTGTTCTGTCTATCAATTTGAGAGTGGTTACACTTCTTTAACCCCATCCCTAAGCTTTTTACCAAAGCAGGGGCGGGAGAAGGCATTGTTAGTTTTTCAACTGCTGATTGTCTCTTTAAAGAAACCCTGGCTGTTGATGTAGTAGGCAGTAGATCAATAGAACACAAAGCATCCCCGAGGTTAACTTTGTTGGACATGGCAAGTTCACTTTCGCATCTCAAGTGCAAATAGGTCTACTGTTCAGCAGCTCATATCAGCAGGATGTGGGGCATTTTTATTAGGAGCAACTTCTACGTGGACCTCTAAAATAATGATTTGGATCACACTTCCTCAATTTAAATATTATGAGGACACCTACAAATGTTGGCAGCCAAGCACGAGTTATCAATGTAGCCTACTATCTTGACATGACCTTTAAATATTTTCACACCTTGAATGAAGAAAAAAAATGAGTTATAGGAGGCAGTTTGGAAAAACATACTACGCAAATCATCCTCTGGAATAACGCACATGCTGGGGTAATAATTACATAACCAACGTCTCTAGTAATACTAGTCCTGTCCAAATAAGACCTAGGCCTAATCAATGAACAAAAAGTGGCCATCTTACGTGCTGCCTGTTGTAACCGTTTGCAACTCTCTTGTGTTTCATGGAGGTTGAGCAGGATGGTCTGAAGTTCTTTTTCTTTGTCCTTCATTTTCATCTGAAGTATCACAACCTGTAAGAGACATTTTCAGTTTGCATAGTCTACATACACAACGCCAAATACTGTTCATATTGTTTGTGACAACAATAGGTTTCCGAAAATGTGTGTATTAGGAACCACTCAGAGAGGGTGTCCTCTTCTCGTGTTCAGTCAGTTATAGACCAACCTCTTCTTCTTTCTTACTGAATTCTTTCTCAAACTTCTCCTTTAAAACGGCAAATTCTTCCAAATCCTCTTTGACTGTAAAATATTCACATCATTGGAGTTATTGTTCTCTTTTTATATACTGTGTAAAGTGCCTAGTGTTATGTTCACAACAACACAATACAACTGCATTGATGATGATATATTTCAAGTATACATACCTTTCAGCATTTCATGGCGGTCAGTTTCTGCTTGAATACGTAGACTTTCAAAGGCAGCATTCATCCTCTATAACAATTAATAAAAATGTTTTTACAAATATTCTTTTTCACTAGCATCATATAACTGACGCCATACATGCTGTATTAATGAAGATAACAAATCAATTATATCAATTATATTATTTTAATCAAAAGAACAGAAAATTATAATATTCACCTGAATAGTTTCACTGTTTTCCATGAACAAGTGATGGGTTTCCTCTCTTTCAGATTCAACTAAGAGAACATAGGTTGGTTTGAGGACAACGTAGACCACAGAATCTCATCATTTCGCATTCAAGCAACTAGCATGTACCCTTAGGCTGAGTAGTCGGCATGTTTTACTCACATAGATGGATTTTCTCAGCTGATCTTTCAAACGTATCCTTTAGTATATTACATAGGTTCCGTGTTGCATTGTTTCTGTTGGAAAAATAAACATTACAGAAAAAAGCAGAATGATGATGATACAATCTATAGTGACAGTTTCATGTTATAATCAAATACATACTTGTTCTGAAGATCATCATTCTCACTGATCTGATCCTCTAGTTTTATGCTGAGGCTTTCATTTCCGAACTAAAACATAAAGGAAAGGAAAAATAGGATATATAATAATAATAATTCTTTTTTTTAAAGGACTTCAGCATTTTTTGCATTTTTTCAATATAGGCCTATACCTGTACATTTATTGGTACATACCTGCAATTCTTGAATGGCTTTACGTTGGGTTTCAATTGTTCTTTTGTTTTCTTGCAGCTTCCTGTCTTTTTGCACAGCCTCTGAGTCCACTTTGACTTTCCAATATTTTACTTTCTGAACTTCTTCAAACAGTTTTGAATACAGCTGACTGGGTTTGCAATTGGTCTAAGAAGATTTAGAAAACACATGTCAGAAATCTACAGCATAATCTATGCATAATCAGCGGAGGCTGGTGGGATGAGCTATAGGAGGACAGGCTCGTTGTAATGGCTGGAATGGAATAAATGGAATGGAGTCAAACATGTGGTTTCCATATGTTTGATACGTTCCATTTATTCCATTCCAGTCTTTACAATGAGCCCGTCCTCCTATAGCTATTTCCTCCAGTCTTCTCTGAATCACAGCCTATTATGTAAAACTAATGCTCCTAAGAATTGAGATAAAGGCTAAATTGAGATAAAGGCTAATTTGCTCATATGCGACTAATCTCGGTTAACCCAGAACTAAAGTCTAGCGTAATTGATCAGATGCTCAATTAAGTTCTGGGTAAAGAAGTGTTAAGAGAAGAGATAGAACGAGGAGCTCTACCCTCTCTCTTTGCAAGTTACGGGCAAATCTATGGGCCAAATGTCCCCTCCCCTTACGAAATTCGACACACCACACCAAATCTTGATTTTTCCAAATAACCGAACTAATGCTGCTCGCTATCTCCCGCATCCCGTTGTATCATGACAGACCTACGGTACCATTTATGTTTCCATAGTCTGTCCACCAGAGATTAACACTCAACTAATATTGGCTTGCTGGTGAGTTGTAGAATGTGGTATCTATCTAGGCCAGTGGTATTCAAACTCTTTCAGAAGGGACCCCATTTTTTTTTGCCAGAATTTCTGGTGAACCCACCCCTCCCCAAATCTGATGACACAACCTTAAAATCAGTCAATTTCAATGTTTACGTCAACAAATAACCTTAAATTCATTAAATGTTCATTTTTCTTATCAATGTATCTTTCCCAAAAACGTTTGTATGTTGTCCCATACAATAATTTGTACTCTTAATTTTTTGTTCCTCCCAAAATTATTATTATTAGAATTGGGGGGACCCTACTCCAATTCCCCCACGACCCTGACTTCGAATACCTCTGATCTAGGCTTCCAGTGCATTCAGAAAGTATTCAGACCCCTTGACTTTTCCCACATTTTGTTACGTTACAGCCTTATTCTAAAATGTATTTTTATTCCCTCATCTATCTACACACGATACCCCATAATGACAAAGCAAAAACAGGTTTGTAGAAATGTTTACAAATGTGTAAAAAAAACATTTTACATAAGTATTCAGACCCTTTATTTTGTTGAAGCATCTTTGTCAACGATTACTGCTTAGAGTCTTCTTGGGTATGACTCTACAAGCTTGGCACACCTGTATTTGGGGAGTTTCTCCCATTCTTCCCTGCAGATAATCTCAAGATCGGTCAGGTTGGATGGGGAGCGTCGCTGCACAGCTATTTTCAGGTCTCTCCAGAAATATTCGAATGGGTTCAAGTCCGTGCTCTGGCTGGGCCACTCAAGGACATTCAGAGACTTGTCCCAAAGCCACTCCTGAGTTCGTCTTGGCCGTGTGTTTAGGGTCATTGTCCTGTTGGAAGGTGAACCTTCACTAACTGAATGGTGAACTTACTAAATGACTGAGAGTTTGACTGTGTGATATTAGGTTGCTTCTTGTGTAAATATTTTCCGTCTGGATTTTAATGATTTTAATGATCTGAGGTCCTGAGCGCTCTGGAGCAGGTTTTCATCATGGATCTCTCTGTACATTGCTCCATTCATCTTTCCCTTGATCCTGACTAGTCTCCCAGTCCCTGCCGCTGAAAAACATCCCCACAGCATGATGCTGCCACCACCATGCTTCACCGTAGGGATGGTGCCAGGTTCCCTCCAGACGTGACGCTTGGCATTCAGGCCAAAGAGTTCAATCTTGGCTTCATTAGACCAGATAATCTTGTTTCTCATGGTCTGAAAGTCCTTCAGGCGCCTTTTGGAAAACTCCAAGTGGGCTGTCATGTGCCTTTTACTGAGGAGTGGCTTCTGTCTGGCCACTCTACCATAAAGGCCTGATCGGTGGAGTGCTGCAAAGATGGTTGTCGTTCTGGAAGGTTCTCCTATCGACACAGAGGAACTCTAGAGCTCTGTCAGAGTGACCCCGATTGCTCAGTTTGGTCGGGCGCCCAGCTCTGGGAAGAGTCTTGGTTGTTCCAAACTTCTTCCATTTAAGAATGATGGAGGCCACTGTGTTCTTGGGGACCTTCAATGCTGCAGAAATGTTTTGGTACCCTTCCCCAGATCTGTGCCTCGACACAATCCTGTCTCTGAGCTCTATGGACAATTCCTTTGACCTCATGGTTTGGTTTTTGTTCTGACATGCACTGTCAACTGTGAGACCTTATATAGACAGGTGTGTGCCTTTCCAAATCATGTCCAATCAATTGAATTTACCACATGTGGAGTCCAATCAAGTTGTAGAAACATCTCAAGGATGATCAATGTAAACAGGATGCACCTGATCTCAATTTCGAGTCTCATAGCAAACGGTCTGAATACTTTGTAAATAAGGTATTTAAGTTTTTAATTCTTAATAAATTTGCAAAAAAATCTAAAAAGCTGTTTTCGCTTTGTCATTATGTGGTATTGTGTGGAGATTGATGAGGAAAAAGTTATTTAATACATTTTAGAAAAGGCTGTAACGTAACAAAATGTGGAAAAAGGGAAGGGGTCTGAATACTTTCCGAATGCACTGTATAGTGTGGCGTGCTAAAGTTGACGTGACCATTGCGGCTTTTCAGAAATAAATGTTTGCAACATCCCAAGTGGTTTTCTAAAGACCCACTCTTGTTGATACTCATTGGTGTAATATAAACAGGTGAACGTATAGGGAAACTTCAGGAATCAAGGGGCTTGGCAAAGCAAACATCCCCCTCTGCTCTCTATAGCAGTTTTATTCCCCCACGTCCCACGCCATGTCCCACCAGCTCCAAGTCACATCACATACTATTATGTTTTTATCTGTGTTCACACCAAACTAAGTTTACTTACTTCTTCATTTTCCATTGGTGGCACAACTTTCATCTTGAATACATCTTTTGAGGGGAGAGAAAATCTATGAGAAAATAATTCTAACTCGAGATGCATGTGCAACTTATGATTTAGAATATATACATTTTGCATAAAACTGTAGGGACCGGTTTAGCCTATCCCTATTTCCTTGACTAAAAAGCACCTTCAATGGAGTATCTGGGTTTGACAAACCAGCCCTAAATGTTACAAATAATGTGAGATTTCTGAAATTAAAGTTCCATATGCATTGTTACAAGTATAATGCATATGGTAATAAAATACCTGATCTGGTGGGTTTTGTTGGCACAACCGTATTCATAGAGGGAAAAGGCATGTTTGACTCTTTGTCCAAACATTTATTATAACCCTAAGAAATGAAGTAGCACATCAGTGTAAAGTCATTCATATTGACAAAATACCAAACAATTGTATTTCAAACTAAACATAAAGCTGAGGTACCTGCTGCAAAGTTTGCATGAAACATCCCCCATCCTCCACTATTTCCTGTGGTTTGACAGTAGAAACCTGTCCTGGGATTGGGTTGACTCTAGGAGGCACCAACAGCTTGAAGTTGAATCCTCTCTCTCTCTCCATCCTAAAAACGAAATGGTAACGTCAATGTTAGCTAGCTATAGTAGCTCATTGTCAACAACACGCTATTGACATTTAGTAAAGTAGCAAGCATGGGCCTTTGGCAATTTTTTCTTCATAAAACCTTAGTTAGCAAACTGAAATGTCGTCACAACAGCAAACATCTAACGTTAGCTAATTTTAGCTAGCTACTGTCGCTAATGTCAGCTATGCTGTTGCGGTCGGAGACTGGCCACATTCACAAGAAAACTAAATATATTGCCCTAATATATTAAGCTAATTAATATCTATCTAATATCTAATTGTGAATTATTTGCTTACGTTAGCTAATAGCACGGTACCTGGCGATGAAGAAGACAGCCAACGGTTTTTGAGTTTTAATTCAACGGCTGAGCTCTACCGCAGGCACGGGCACATCTCTTCTAAACCAGCGCGTGGTAGGCCGTGATTTCCTCACTTTCCAAACCTAAAACACAAACGACTTCTCAACTTTATTCCATCCTAAACGACATTTTTAAATATCTAAAATACCTATATTTTGTGAGCGTGTGAGGAATGTAGCTATCAAACGGATACATTTGAAGAAATAGACAGTTGCATTATACCAGTAATTTATATGTATTTTATGGAAACATTGTAGACTAAGTTAGCCAATTAATTCAAGCAGTTATTGTATCCTTTGGCCACAGTAAATAACTACAAACCTGATCCAAAATAAATGACAGCATGTGTTCAGTTGTTTTATTTGTTTGTCATTGCATTTTCTTCCTCTTGAATATACAAACATTAAGAACATCTGCTCTTTCCATCACAGACGGACCAGGTTTGATGTTATTTGTTAAATCCATTTCAATCAGTGTAGATGAAGTGGAGGAGACAGGTTAAATAAGGATTTTTATGCCTTGAGACAATTCAGAGGTTAAATGGGCAAGACAAAAAAGGTAAGTGCCTTCCTTTGAACGGGGTATGGTGGTAGGTGTCAGGCGCACCGGTTTGTTGCAAGAACTGTAACGCTGCTGGGTTTTTCACGCTCAACAGTTTCCTGTGTGAATCAAGAATATTCCACCACACAAAGGACATCCAGCCAACTTGACACAGCTGTTTGAAGCATTGGAGTCAACATGGGCCAACATCCCTGTGGAACGCTTTGGACACCTTGTAGTGTCCATTCCCCGACGAATTAAGGATGTTCTGCGATGTTTGGTATACTCAGTGTGTTTTTAATTATATCATAATATCTCTCCTAGCTAATGAACACAATATCCCATTTCTGTTTTCTTTTTTGTGTCAAGACCACATTATGGCCATCATCAATGTATGAAACACATTATTCAAAGTATCTTTATGTGCATATTTGCTGACGTCAAAGTGCCTCCATCCAAGTCCCTTGAGCATGTGAACATGATGATGATGACCAAAGATTGTCTGTTCCATAGAATTTGGAATTAGAACAATTTACTAGGATCTCTAGGTAAAACTGTCCAGTAGACAAATGTGTTGTGGCTGTGTGTGATCGTTGCTATGAGAACCATTTTGATGAGTACCAATGCTTTTTTGAAGAAATGTTTGAAGCGTGGTACATTTTACATTAATGTATCTGTTTGCTTTGATTATCACTGTTTGTTTATTCAAACAAAAATACAATTTATTGCTTAGAAAGTTATGCCACTGCAGTAATGTATTTTTGTTTGCAGTTTGTGTTTGGACCCCCATGTTGATGGGGGTCCAAGCAGTATTGAACCTGGCCTCTATTGAAGTTAGTCTTTTAGTTATGTATTCATATTTCTAAAATATTGTTGTTTATGTTTACATGTAGTGGCTAACTTTCTCTTTCTTTCATGCTATAGTTTTGTTTTTCACTTTGTGTATACCTGTGTGTTTGACAGACATCTAAGAGAGATTCAAATATGTTTCATTCACTTCTTTCTTGTACAGTACTTGGTAATGACCACAGGGTGGGAGTGTGTGACAGAAAACTAAAATAACAAAAAAAAGATACATTGGGCCCCTACCTAGCGAAAGCTTCCTACAGCACTGACTAAATACAAGTAGGATTATTATGAAACTGGCATCCTCTACATAAGGCATAAGTTATTGTTTTCATATTTATTGTTTTCAGAAAGAAAAGACATTGTTGTCAACAAAAAGTTATACAGACACAGTGCAGAACTTTGACCATGAGTGCACACAGCAATCCACAGGGAAAAGTGACATCTGTAGTCTACCTCAGATTGCAGGCCTGAGGCCCTGTCACATCTGATGGGCTCTCTCTCACGTCAGTTCAAACATGAAAAATAAAGGAACCATGCTGTACCTTCCCTTCCTCCACCCTTCCATCCAGAACCGTACGTAGGAGGTGAGGAAGGACTGTGGTCTGTCATAGAAAACTAGCACCAAAAAGGCAGGAGATCGGCAACAGTAGTGCTCTCTCATGGAAGCCTTATGTTCCACATAGGAAAGAAGAGGGTTAATTAAGTAAGTAAAACTCTTCCATCCATTCCTACCTAAGCTACAGTACCTCTCCTTCTCTCCTTACTTTTTCCTTTCACGTTCTTTGGCACATGACTTGGCCCTGGTTGTGTGCCCGGTGGTGGTGTAATGGACTGGGTCCTCCTCACCGGCCCAGCCCAGGCAGCATCAGAACCGGCAGCAGCACGCTTGCTGCTGGTAAACCTGTTTTTTCCAGGGTTGCATCGCAAATGACACCCTATTCCCTATATGGGGTTCTGGTCAAAAGCAGTGCACTATATAGGGAAGTGGCCTGGTTAAAAGTAGCACACTATATAGGGAATAGGGTGTCATTTAGGACACAATCCAGGGCTGCTGGGCTGAGTAGTGTGGGATCTTTACAGTGAAAGCATCATGGCATAATGACATCACAGTCATCTCCCTGTACTGTTTGAGAGAGAGAGTCAAGGGCTTTCATATGAAATGTTGCCACCGTTGCCTCTCCAGTCTCCACGGCTATTTATCCATGGTCATTCTTGATGAGTAAAGCTGCTACTAATCAGACATCATTCACTACTGCGCAATTCATTACAGCTCATAAAAGCGGATGAGGTCATAGCTGTTATGTGTGATTTTCTGCATCAGAGATTTAGTGAAGACGTTGAACCTCTGGCAAACCAACCTACACACTAGTTCTATACTATGTGGTATTGTGGGGTAGACAGACTACTGTAAGTATTTGATTGGGAATCGGAACTTCCGCAGATGTTCATATGGATGTATCTACTGAATCCCACTCCCATGGTTCTGGTCCATAACTGCTCTATGACTGTTGAAATCATGTTTCTTTTATTTTGTTTTCAATCTTTATTTATTCAGGAAGTCCCATTGAGGTGAGAAGACTTATTTTACAAGGCTGACCTGGCCTGTTCATGCAAAACCATATATCTTGGCTAGACAGAGAAGCTTCAGATGTCACAAAGCCCCTCAAAATAAGCATTAGGAGGAAAGTATCAGACACACAGATTTAGCAGAGCAGAAGGCCTCCTGGGAACCCAGTATTTGTTTAAATTCCAAATCCATACGTTGTGTTTATTTATCAAGTGTAATCTGGCGTAGTTATCAGTGCTGGAAGGGCAGCTCAGAGTTTACACACCAAGTTGAAATATTGCATTTTCAACGCAGCGAGCAATTGTAATATGTCCTCACATGAAATTGAATCTCTTGAAAGAGCAAGCGAAAACAAACAGTCGGTTACTTGCTAATGACATAATTATGTGCATACCTGGATATCATTACTCTACACATTAAGGTTGTATGGTTCTGCACAAGCCTCAACTTTTCACCAACAAGCAAAACATTGCTGTTATATCCTAAATCTTCAATGTCTTCCTAATACGTTATACTATAAACATGACATTCTCATATCATAACCTTCCATTGTCGGGACATAAAAACTCATGAATTCCCTCGCTTTGTACCTTTGCAGCGCACCAAGACATTAGTCAACATCAATGTAGCTACAGATGATGCATTAAATATAATACATAGGCCTATGTAGTATTACAGTAACAGGTAAATGCCTGGCTCTGCCTAAGACAGGCATTGTCTTTGTCCCAAATGGCCCCCTTTCTCTATGTCGTGTACTACATTTGACCTGGGCTCTGGTCAAAAGTAGTGCACTTTATTGGGAATATGGTGCCATTGGGACGTAGCCTTTGCCATATTGAGGGACTGTACAGAGTAAAGGCTATGTAGTGCATTACAGTATTACATAAAGCCTAATGCCAACGTTTCCAGCCCTGCAGGCACAAACCAGCCATCATTTCCCAAGGTATGGTAAGAGGTAAACACCCTGATACTGTAACATTCCATCAACAAGATCAAACAGAGAAGACATCCACAGCCCTGCCCAGGTATTAAACAGTACAGTACACCACTGTCTTCATAGGGGTGTGCACTAGGAAACCTTTCCAAGGTGATCCCATTCAAAAGCACTGTGGAAAGCAAAGCACACATTCAGGAGGAGGAGGACGAAGGATAAAACCACGTCCTGTACAATATAGATCAAATCTCCTTTAGTGGAGGTCAACGACCCCTCACTGTATGGCTCTTTTACCGTTAATAGTGCCGTTCTCCGGGGATATGATGTTTGGATTGTTCTGGAAATATATAGGCAATAAAGGACTAAGGGGTGTCATAAACGTTGATTAAAGCTCTTCTTAAAAGAGCCAGGCGGGAGAGGTTCCTGAGTTATGGAGGCGTTTCAGTCGCCGTTATTGTTTCTGTGACAGAGACCTCTTAATGCTGCTGCCTGTGTCTGGCTGAGCCATCCTGGACGACACGGTGCAGCGGTAAACATCTCTCTCTCTCTTTGAGGAGAGGAGACAGTCATTAATCCCCAAGCTGGGACAGAGGAGAGGAGAAGAGGGGAGGAGGGAAGACATCACACCCAGCCAGCCCAGCCAACAACCCAGCCCAGTCTCCCAACCTCCCAGCCCAGTGTCCCAGCTTCCCAGCACAACCTCCCAGCCCCCAGCCCAGCCTCCCAGCCCAGTCTCCCAACCTCCCAGCCCAGTCTCCCAGCTTCCCAGCACAACCTCCCAGCCTCCCAGCCCAGCCCCCCAGCCTCCCAGCCCAGCCTCCAAGCCCCCCAGCCTAGCAGTCCAACCCAGCATCCCAGGCCCCAGCCTCCCAGCCCAGCCTCCCAGCCCAGCCCCCCAGCCTCCCAGCCCACAGCCTCCCAGCCCAGCCTAGCAGTCCAGCCCAGCATCCCAGCCCCCCAGCCCAGCCTACAAGCTGCCACCAGCAGGTCACAATAACCTCCAACCTGCATGATTTTTCACCATCCAGATGTCTGTTCTCTTTTTGTTGGTACAGCTTAAATTTCAAAGATCCTGGTGGTGGTAGTAGTGGTGGTTACATTGTTTAATGGCCTTTCTATTAAATGACATTATGGTTATAATAACTCTTGATACACTGTTAGGGAGGGCTGTCTGTAGACTCTTTTTTAAAGACAATATTGCATGTCATTACATTTCATGTCTCTTTAGGCCTATGTCCCATTTATAAAGAAAAATGCTAAGTGGAATTCAGAGGATGAAGTGATGATATGTAGGATAGCTGCAACAGTTGCATGAATAAGACTCAAGATCATGAGGTGATTTAGCTATCCTCCTGGCTCCTACATTAACAGCTGAAATAAATAATAGCAGAGTAGAGGAAACATAACACTGCTCTGTCTTGAAACATGACCGTATCTAAGACAGTGACAGAATTAGGGAGAAGGGATGATCATTGTACAAGTGACAGGCAATTCATTTGTCCATATCCATCACTAAGCACCTCTCTTGTCTGTCATCCATTTAATGTGTGCCTAAACCACCCCCTGACATAAACATGGAGAAGTACCATAGATAGAAAGAGTCTGTATGAGTTCTACAGACAGATGGTTGTTTAGTTTGTTTAGTTTGATGGTAGAACCAGGATGATGTTCTACAGACAGATGGTTGTTTAGTTTGATGGTAGAACCAGGATGATGTTCTACAGACAGATGGTTGTTTAGTTTGATGGTAGAACCAGGATGATGTTCTACAGACAGGTGGTTGTTTAGTTTGTTTAGTTTGATGGTAGAACCAGGATGATGTTCTACAGACAGATGGTTGTTTAGTTTGATGGTAGAACCAGGATGATGTTCTACAGACAGATGGTTGTTTAGTTTGTTTAGTTTGATGGTAGAACCAGGATGATGTTCTACAGACAGATGGTTGTTTAGTTTGATGGTAGAACCAGGATGATGTTCTACAGACAGGTGGTTGTTTAGTTTGTTTAGTTTGATGGTAGAACCAGAATGATGTTCTACAGACAGATGGTTGTTTAGTTTGATGGTAGAACCAGGATGATGTTCTACAGACAGATGGTTGTTTAGTTTGATGGTAGAACCAGGATGATGTTCGACAGACAGATGGTTGTTTAGTTTGTTTAGTTTGATGGTAGAACCAGGATGATGTTCTACAGACAGGTGGTTGTTTAGTTTGTTTAGTTTGATGGTAGAACCAGGATGATGTTCTACAGACAGATGGTTGTTTAGTTTGATGGTAGAACCAGGATGATGTTCTACAGACAGATGGTTGTTTAGTTTGATGGTAGAACCAGGATGATGTTCTACAGACAGGTGGTTGTTTAGTTTGATGGTAGAACCAGGGTGATGTTCTACAGACAGGTGGTTGTTTAGTTTGTTTAGTTTGATGGTAGAACCAGGATGATGTTCTACAGACAGATGGTTGTTTAGTTTGATGGTAGAACCAGGATGATGTTCTACAGACAGATGGTTGTTTAGTTTGATGGTAGAACCAGGATGATGTTCTACAGACAGATGGTTGTTTAGTTTGATGGTAGAACCAGGATGATGTTCGACAGACAGATGGTTGTTTAGTTTGTTTAGTTTGATGGTAGAACCAGGATGATGTTCGACAGACAGATGGTTGTTTAGTTTTATGGTAGAACCAGGATGATGTTCTACAGACAGATGGTTGTTTAGTTTGATGGTAGAACCAGGATGATGTTCGACAGACAGATGGTTGTTTAGTTTGTTTAGTTTGATGGTAGAACCAGGATGATGTTCTACAGACAGGTGGTTGTTTAGTTTGTTTAGTTTGATGGTAGAACCAGGATGATGTTCTACAGACAGATGGTTGTTTAGTTTTATGGTAGAACCAGGATGATGTTCTACAGACAGATGGTTGTTTAGTTTGATGGTAGAACCAGGATGATGTTCTACAGACAGATGGTTGTTTAGTTTGATGGTAGAACCAGGATGATGTTCGACAGACAGATGGTTGTTTAGTTTGTTTAGTTTGATGGTAGAACCAGGATGATGTTCTACAGACAGATGGTTGTTTAGTTTGATGGTAGAACCAGGATGATGTTCTACAGACAGGTGGTTGTTTAGTTTGTTTAGTTTGATGGTAGAACCAGGATGATGTTCTACAGACAGATGGTTGTTTAGTTTGATGGTAGAACCAGGATGATGTTCTACAGACAGATGGTTGTTTAGTTTGATGGTAGAACCAGGATGATGTTCTACAGACAGGTGGTTGTTTAGTTTGTTTAGTTTGATGGTAGAACCAGGATGATGTTCTACAGACAGGTGGTTGTTTAGTTTGATGGTAGAACCAGGATGATGTTCTACAGACAGGTGGTTGTTTAGTTTGTTTAGTTTGATGGTAGAACCAGGATGATGTTCTACAGACAGATGGTTGTTTAGTTTGATTGTAGAACCAGGATGATGTTCGACAGACAGGTGGTTGTTTAGTTTTATGGTAGAACCAGGATGATGTTCTACAGACAGATGGTTGTTTAGTTTGTTTAGTTTTATGGTAGAACCAGGATGATGTTCTACAGACAGATGTTTAGTTTGATGGTAGAACCAGGATGATGTTCTACAGACAGATGTTTAGTTTGATGGTAGAACCAGGATGATGTTCTACAGACAGGTGGTTGTTTAGTTTTATGGTAGAACCAGGATGATGTTCTACAGACAGATGGATGTTTAGTTTGATGGTAGAACCAGGATGATGTTCTACAGACAGGTGGTTGTTTAATTTGATGGTAGAACCAGGATGATGTTCTACAGACAGACAGATGTTTAGTTTGATGGTAGAACCAGGATGATGTTCTACAGACAGACAGATGTTTAGTTTGATGGTAGAACCAGGATGATGTTCTACAGACAGATGGATGTTTAGTTTGATGGTAGAACCAGGATGATGTTCTACAGACAGGTGGTTGTTTAATTTGATGGTAGAACCAGGATGATGTTCTACAGACAGACAGATGTTTAGTTTGATGGTAGAACCAGGATGATGTTCTACAGACAGGTGGTTGTTTAGTTTTATGGTAGAACCAGGATGATGTTCTACAGACAGATGGATGTTTAGTTTGATGGTAGAACCAGGATGATGTTCTACAGACAGGTGGTTGTTTAGTTTGTTTAGTTTGATGGTAGAACCAGGATGATGTTCTACAGACAGGTGGTTGTTTAGTTTGATGGTAGAACCAGGATGATGTTCGACAGACAGATGGTTGTTTAGTTTGTTTAGTTTGATGGTAGAACCAGGATGATGTTCTACAGACAGATGGTTGTTTAGTTTGTTTAGTTTGATGGTAGAACCAGGATGATGTTCTACAGACAGATGGATGTTTAGTTTGATGGTAGAACCAGGATGATGTTCTACAGACAGGTGGTTGTTTAATTTGATGGTAGAACCAGGATGATGTTCTACAGACAGATGGATGTTTAGTTTGATGGTAGAACCAGGATGATGTTCTACAGACAGGTGGTTGTTTAATTTGATGGTAGAACCAGGATGATGTTCTACAGACAGATGGATGTTTAGTTTGATGGTAGAACCAGGATGATGTTCTACAGACAGGTGGTTGTTTAATTTGATGGTAGAACCAGGAGGATGTTTTGTCTGTCCTTGATTTCCCCTGCATCACATTACCTCTAGCCTACCTAGCATTACTTCTGAAAACATATCTCACTTGTTCTTTGTCTGTGTAACAGCATCTCTTAAATCCAACACTTAAAGGTCGATATAATGCCTCCAATTATTTATTTACTCAAGGCAGCAGCATGATTATTCATTATTAAGAGGTAGAGGATGGAGAGAGGAGAACATTCTCTTAATTCAATTCAATTCAAGTGCTTTATTGGCATGGGAAACATATGTTAACATTGCCAAAGCAAGTGAAATAGATAATAAACAAAAGTGAAATAAACTCTCTCCCTCTGTCTATCTTTCTTTCTCTCTCTTCTCTCTTTCTTTCTCTTTCTCTCTTTCTCTTCTCTCTTGCTCTCTCTCCAAGACAAGGTCCAAGTCTGCTATTCAAGGCTAACTTTCTTGTGTTTGTGAACTTGGGTAATTGGAGATGAATCAAATTGCTATCGGTCTACTATACTAAATCATTATATATTATATTATTAAATCATTGTATATTAAATCATTAAATATCAATTTCAAATGTAAACTTTATTTACCATATTAAAAGCAGCCACTATTCTGGCTGATCATTTTTTTGCTAACAAGACGTGAATAACCATTTGTATAAGGTAGCCTTTAAATAAGTATTGGTGCAAGTTGATAGTGGTGTACCCTCTGAGTTTTGTGCCATACGTACCTTATGTCCAGCAGTGTCCCGTACGTGCATTTGCAAACTCTGCCTTGCTCGCCCCAACAGCCCGCCTCCAAGCGGACCACGATGATTTAGAAGTTCAGGAATCCCACGTGACGTCACCGAGGGGTGATGTAATGCTTCTCTAAATAGAACGTATTGTAATCTTTTCTCAGTCCAACGTGGTTCCTTCTGAGAGTCTGCTGCGTATTTTCTACACTTGTTTGGTAAGTTAAAATAATTGCTTTCCACTACAGTAAATTATAAACATGCAATTATGGATTGTTAATTTCGTTTTGTACAGCTGCATTGTTATTTCTTTTCACTTCGGTTGATGTGACAAGTTGCTCAGAGAATCGTATCAACAGAATGCTGCGGCGCTCTACAGATTTCTTTGAATATTATTTTCTGTTGTCTCGTGCATATTGTATTATGTGCAGAAATGTGTTTAAGTCCGTTATTTCTTCGTATAGTGGCAGGCTTGCCATCTCGGTGCAATATTTAGAAGTCTCAGGACGCGCGTGGACTGACTGTTGAATGTTGTTGAAGTTGAACACAGAGATGTCAAGTGTTGCTCTCTGCTCGCGAGCTGTCAGAGCCGTAGCTACTAGCTACCACAGTAATTCACCCCACAAACTGGATGTGTGAGAAGGTTAGCTATGTGTAGTATCCAGCGATGCGTCAGTGCAGGGTAGCCTATGGCGCGCAATTACTAAAGATAATATTTGGAGGAATGAATTGGCAATGGTTATCAACAGCAAATACTGACACAGCGTGGGCTATACGTGTCGACTTATAAAAAAAAATCTAGAGCTTTACAAAGTAATATTTTTGAATGATTCTGAAGTTTGCAGAATTTTGCGTCATTGTCCCCCTGTCCCATCGATGGATGGATGCAGCCCAATTCTAGACGTTGTCCTGTGCGTCAAACTGGGCTGCGGGACGGGACGCGGACCTAGTTTACAAACGGTCAGGTCCTCGACAACGGTAAAAGTAGCTAAAGAGGAGCTGTCATTCCATCCATAATACCAATACATGTTTATGATACTGTGGTAGGCTATAATACTGTTCATTTTGAAGAGTAATCTAACCGAAACATTACGTCATTCTGCAGGCCAGTAGTCGCTATTTGATTAACCGCCGCCGAGCAATTGAAGGTTTCAGAGGAGTTCTGCTGACTGGGCACACTTTACGTTAAGTGCCTGCGGTATAAAATATGTTTTAATCTTATGATTAGATTGTCATTGAGTTTAAATGATGGCGAACCATTCTCCGTTTGTCAGTTTCCAGTTTTTTTTTTTATTGTAGCCTACAGCGATCAAACAATCTCTCTCTAAGTTTACCTGGGTGCCTCTGTTCTGCAATTAATATTCACTATCGATGATGATGATGTTAATAACTATTATTATTGAGTTAGTGTTTTAACTAAATACGATGCATGTGCAACATTATAATATCTGATGAATCCATCTTCATCAATGAAATAAAAACTCAAATTAAATAGCCTAAATGAAATAGAACATTACCCAAATTATTTGAAGCATATAACTTAAAATAAAAAAGAATCGTTATAAGACTAAATAAGCGAGGGAAAGAGAGAGTAGTGGAATTTAGGCCTACTGAATATAACTGTTCTGACTGATGGAGGTACGACTGGAAAAAAAGTTCATTGTTATTGACAGAATAATTATTTCGTAGCAAATGTCCTTGTGTTTGAAGCCCGATAGTGGGTATATCAAAAAATACATCTAACACTAGACAGAGAGTAGACTGAAGTATACTTCTTAAAAATGTGTTTATTTCTAATTTAATTATTATATATGAAGATATTCATCAAATCTGTCACTATAGATCAGCTACCATGATCAACACATTGGTATAAAATAATGGACACAGTAATACAGAGTAAAACATTTACTTAATAAACTAAGTTAACTAATTAACTTAACTTAATCAATGAAGTTAAGTGAATACAACAGGTATACACCATGTGTGCTTTTGACCAGCTGTAAATTCAACCACTTTCCAGTTTTGTGTCTATTTAACTAGGTATAGATTAAGATGTGATGTTATTATAATCTTCATGGTTTTACATATTATACTTTGGGTTGTTTAGGGTCCTATGTGTCTCAGTTGGTAGAGCGTGGTGCTTGCGACACCATGGTTGTGGGTTCGATTCCCACAGGGGACAGGTACGGGGAAAAAGTACATAAACGTATCAAGTCGCTCTGGAGGAGAGCGTCTGCTACATGTTTGTATTTTTATGATGTTGAATAGCCTACTTTTATAATAAACTCTAATAACATGATTATAAAGAGGGTGATTTGTACAATTTGCCGTGAGCGACACCGTCCATACAATCACAGTCCCCTCTATAAATAAAGGCCGATCTGACTCCAGGTATTGTGGTAGTGTAGAAAGGCCCTGTGGTTGAGTGTGCTCAGCGTTAGTTAACACCTTGTTGTCCTCCATGTGGATGTGAGTGTGTTGACTGGTGAAGCCCTGGGGTGGAGGTGTCACTAGGCTTGTTGGAAGTTTACACGCACGCACGCACGCACGCACGCACGCACACACACACACACACACAGTTTAGACACCGTGCGGGGACTGAGAGGTGCTGATTGACAGTGATTGAGGGTTGCCTCTCAGGGGCCCCTCTGTGCTGTGTGTGTACAGCATACTATAGGGCCTATATGAGGAGTTCACAGCACATACAGCATTGTCTGAGCAAGCCGTGTTCCTCGCCTCAGGGCTCGCTGTGATCCCACCACGAACCTACGCTGTTGAAGGCCCCCCCACCCCCCCTCACACACGTCGAACACACACACCGAACACACACACCGAACATGCACACACACACACACACACGCCGAACACACTCTCACACACCATACTGTTTGAATTGTAATATGTGCCCTACCTGAAGAGTTCGTTCCATGGTCCCTGTTGAAATCGTACTCCGCTCACTAATCCTTCCCCTCTCTCACATCGGGACCCAGTTAATGTAAAGTGTAACCAAATTTCCTCTGCTAAACTAAAACATCTATATCAAATAAAAGCCAAGTGCCCCATTGAAGGGAAAGGCGTTGTGCTCTGGCGATTTAGAGGCGAGAGCAGAAATTGGGACAACTCACTGGGGCTTACATGGAGCCCTTGTTTCAGTGTTTTATGCGTATTATGGTTTTAATTTCCTTTTCAACGTGTTGAGTTGATGTATTTCTGAAGGAAAAGCCCCAAACCAATCATATTTCCTATTCTGGTAATGACTTGGGAATAAAGTATAGGCATAATGTGTGGAAATGGAATAGAAAATGTTTCTCTTTGAATGTTAGTCTTGGGGTTTTCTGATTGACATTTGGAGAGAAGGTTTTGGAACATGAGACAAATCACATTGTCAAACAGTTGATGGACTAGTTTAAGTTGTTGATAATACCATGAGAAGAGTTCTACTTAGTGAACAAAGCTTGATGAATTAAAATGATCCAGATTAGAGAATGGATCCTGCTGTTCAGACCAATCTTTTATCTGGGCTACCAGTATTATACCTACAGTATGTAGAGTCTACTACCACTATTATACCTACAGTATGTAGAGTCTACTACCAGTATTATACCTACAGTATGTAGAGTCTACTACCAGTATTATACCTACAGTATGTGTAGAGTCTACTACCAGTATTATACCTACAGTATGTGTAGAGTCTACTACCAGTATTATACCTACAGTATGTGTAGAGTCTACTACCACTATTATACCTACAGTATGTGTAGAGTCTACTATCAGTATTATACCTACAGTATGTGTAGAGTCTACTACCACTATTATACCTACAGTATGTGTAGAGTCTACTACCAGTATTATACCTACAGTATGTGTAGAGTCTACTACCAGTATTATACCTACAGTATGTAGAGTCTACTACCAGTATTATACCTACAGTATGTGTAGAGTCTACTACCAGTATTATACCTACAGTCTATGGAGAGTCTACTACCAGTATTATACCTACAGTATGTGTAGAGTCTACTACCAGTATTATACCTACAGTATGTGGAGAGTCTACTACCAGTATTATACCTACAGTATGTGTAGAGTCTACTACCAGTATTATACCTACAGTATGTGGAGAGTCTACTACCAGTATTATACCTACAGTATGTGGAGAGCCTGCTTCTTTGTCTTGGAGTGGCCAAAGCTCACTAAGTGTACAATTAGACAATAATCGATCGATAAGGTTGTTGCTGTTGCTCTGAAAAGTGTTGTTTTAGGTAGTAAAGTGATTCTCATATTTCAGCGAGTGGTGAAAATATCAGTCATGTTGCCCATGCATGTTCAGAGATGATGGAGCATGTTTATCTTTGAGACTTTGTTATGAATAGAAATAGACCAGGTGAAAGATGAGAGAGAGAGTGAGGTAGAGAGAAAGAGAGAGTGACAGGGAGAGAGAGAGAGAAGAATGGGGGGGGGGAGAGAGAGAGAGAGAGAGAGAGAGAGAGAGAGAGAGAGAGAGAGAGAGAGAGAGAGAGGTAGAGAGAGAGGGGGGGAAGGAGAGAAGGAGAAAAACGTGATGAGGGAGAAAGAGAGAGAAGCACGGGAGACAGAGAGAGAAGGACAAGGAGAGAGAAGGATAGAAAGAGAGAGAGGGAGAGAGGAGAGTGAGAGGGAGAAAGAGAGGAGGGAGAGATAGAGACCCAGACCTCCTTACCCTCTGACAGAGGGACCCTGTCCAGACCTTTCCCAGCAGGCTTTGCCACAGATGTATCCTGTAAGAAAAAAGGCTCTGGTTAACTTTACATGCCATTTGAATGTTTTGACTTTGTTAGAGGAAATAGTCTGTACAGGTAAAAAAAATCACACATGTTAATCATGTATGAAAGTATTCATGCTAAACAAGTCATGTGTGGCCTTAACTCAAATGTTTAGTTGATTCAAATAGAGAGACACAAAATAATATTTTGTGGGATTCAATCAGATCACACATGGTGGAAAATGCGGCTTTTAAAGGCCATTTCCAATTGAGCCGATATATACAGCATTTACCGTTGTCGAGAATGAGCAGTCGGATTGAATCCCGGCCTAATACGGTTGTCTGTGCGTACATTTGAAGAGTCATTTGTGTTAGGCTTTATCGTATGAGTGCTTCTCCGTGGATTCATTTGGTTCTAACATGTCCCACCCATTTTCATCCAAAGAACAAGGGTGCCTGCTCACTAATCAATGACAAAACATGATTTCTAGCTAAAATAAAAATGTATCCCTCTCACAGGCTAAACACTAGGCAGTTAAGCTGTTAGGCTGTAGTCTCCCAGAGGGCTGAATGGTCAGGCAAGGTTCTGAGGGTGGAGGGGTTGGTTATAAGACAGTAAAGGTTAGACTGTTATAAGACTTAGTGAGATGTACAACCTCTAGTCTGAATTAAACATCAAGTCCCTGTGGTCACATCATTCCTGGAAATAGTCATTCCTGGAAATAGTCATTCCTGGAAATAGCAGTTAAATGCGTGCTGATGTTTTGTAGACTTTAGTCTAATCTGCTCCTACTGTTATATGTGTTGTAGAATGTAGTCTAATCTGCTCCTACTGTTATATGTTTTGTAGACTTTAGTCTAATCTGCTCCTACTGTTATATGTGTTGTAGAATCTAGTCTAATCTGCTCCTACTGTTATATGTGTTGTAGAATCTAGTCTAATCTGCTCCTACTGTTATATGTGTTGTAGACTTTAGTCTAATCTGCTCCTACTGTTATATGTGTTGTAGAATCTAGTCTAATCTGCTCCTACTGTTATATGTGTTGTAGAATCTAGTCTAATCTGCTCCTACTGTTATATGTGTTGTAGAATCTAGTCTAATCTGCTCCTACTGTTATATGTGTTGTAGAATCTAGTCTAATCTGCTCCTACTATTATATGTGTTGTAGAATCTAGTCTAATCTGCTCCTACTGTTAAATGTGTTGTAGAATCTAGTCTAATCTGCTCCTACTATTACATGTATATAAATTATCTTGGGCTCCCGAGTGGCGCAGCGGCCTAAGGCACTGCATCTCTGTGCTAGAGGCATCACTACAGACTCTGGTTCAATTCCAGGCTGTATCACAACTGGCTGTGATTGGGTGTCCCATGGTGTCGTCTGGCTTAGGGTTTGGCTGGGGTAGGCTGTCATTGTAAATAAGAGTTTGTTCTTATCTGACTTGCCTAGTTAAATAAATGTGTTGTAACTAGTCTAATCTGTAAAGTTTTCTGCATCGTAATGGTCTCCTACTTGTTTTCTTTCTCAGAAATAGAACTCCCACTACCACCCTGCTGCATTCCAAATGGCACCCTATTCCCTATATAGTACACTACTTTTGACTAGAGCCCAGCGCCCTATAGGGAATAGGGGCCATTTGAGACGCATCCCCGGTCATAGAGACCAGGCCAGGCCCTGCCTTGAAGCTGCAACAGCTCTTTTCACACAGAGAGCGTCCTGTCACTCTCTGTGTGACGTAATGAACACCTGACTGTAGGCTACTGCCAGGAGGGAATGGAATACTATATTTTGTATGTTTACGACTGAGAATAACTATGAAGCCTGCTATTTTTAGGCACAACATCAATAAATAGAGTCATCTAGACCGACTCAATGAAAGAAATGTTAGCTGGGAGCTAAACTCTCCTTGTTATTCTTTATCTCTTTCTCTTTCTTTATCTCTTTCTCTTTCTCTTTCTCTCTCTCTCTCTCTCTCTCTCTCTCTCATTGTTTGTAGTCTTATGAGGAGTTGGTGAGAGTGATGAACTCTGAGCAGGAAAGGCCGTTTGTGTGCAGTGCCCCTGGCTGTTCTCAGGTGAGTGTGTCAACACACGTCTGTGTATGTGTGTTTGTGAGGGCGCGTGTGTGAGTGTGTGCACACTTATGTGCAGTGGTGGGAAAAGTACTAAATTGTCATACTTGAGTAAAAGTAAAGATACCTTAATAGAAAAGGACTCAAGAAAATAGTGAAATTCACCCAGTAAAATACTACTTGAGTAAAAGTCTAAAAGTATTTGGTTTTAAATAAACTTACGTAAGGATCAAAAGTAAATGGAGTTGCTAAAATATACTTAAGTATGAAAAGTAAAAGTATAAACCATTTCAAATTCTTTATATTAAGAAAACCAGATGGCACATGGATAGCCAGGGGCACGCTCCAACACTCAGACATAATTTACAAACAAAGCATTTGTGTTTAGTGAGTCCGCCAGATCAGAGGCAGTAGGGTGACCAGGAATGTTCTCTTGATAAGTATGTGAATTGTATCATTTTCCTGTCAAAATGTAACGAGTACTTTTGGGTGTCAGGCTAAATGTATGGAGTAAAAAGTACATTATTTTCTTTAGGAATGTAGTGATGTAAAAGTTTGCAAAAATATAAATAGTAAAGTACAGATACCCCCCAAAACGACTTAAGTAGTTCTTTAAAGTATTTTTACTGAGGTACTTTACACCACTGCTTATGTGTGTGTGTTTTTTGTGTGTGTGTGCTCGTGCATGTTTGTGTGTGAGCGCCTGTAACATGAAGAAGAGGTTGGAGAGGGGGCCTGAAGAGCACGGTGCTGCCTCACACATCAGGAGAAACAGAATAGCACCCACTTCCTGTGAAACTCCAGCTGTAAATAAAGGAGCTTTTTGCTGCAGATGTGAAAACATCACAGAATAATGGTTAAGAAGTCCATGTCACGTCTGTCACCCTTTTGTTAGGATGCACCTTACAGCTGAATTATCAAAGTCAAATATGTATTGTCCTATTTTATAGTGATATAAGGCTTTAAGGTATAGATTATAGAGGTCATTGTAGACTTAATAAATGACTTTTCATACTGTATGTTCAGTGTTAACCTCTCAGGTATTTTGTCCACATGCAGGGACATGAAGATGATAGACTACTACATGTTTTCTTACTCAGTGATCATAGACAACCACAACATTCACAGGAATTTGTTACTGGAGTGCAGTATTCCTTTAACTGTCTCTCTGCATGCCTTTTTAACCTGGAATTCACACTAGTGAATATCATCCAAAATATCACTGGATTCCAGGCTTGAGACTGTGTGTGTAGAGAACTGACAGGTTTTGTTCTTTATCAAGGAGGACCACATTAGAACATACGTATTTAAAAAAAAAAATATATATATATATTTATTGTATCCTGTGTTGTCCTCTTCTTTTTTAACAGTACCATTTTCTTTACCCCAAAATAAATGAAATCATTCTGTCTCAACAGCGATTCCCCACAGAGGACCACCTGATGATTCACCGGCACAAACATGAGATGACTCTGAAGTTTCCCTCCATAAAGATCGACAGCATGTTATCAGGTGACAAACGGCTTCAGACATCCTATGCTGTAACTTCACTCTCTAGGTTGCATCCCAACTGGCGCCCTATTCCCTATGTAGTGCACTACATTTGACCAGGGCCCGTAATAGGATGCCATTTGGGACACAGCCTCTAGTCTAATAGTGTAAGATGTACGCTGGGAGTGAAAAGGTAATAATAATTAGAACATAGTAGGAAACAGGAAAAGCATACAGACATGAAACAGAACCAGATTCACTAACGCCTGAGGAAGAACCAAGGGGAGTGACCGATATAGGGGAGGTCATCAGGAAGGTGATGGAGTCCAGGTGAGTCTCATGAGGCACAGGTGCGAGTAACGATGGTGGCAGGTGTGCGTAATGATGAGACAAGTGGCACGTGGAGCGCCGGAGAGGGGGAGCGGGCGTAAACTTGACAAATAGTCTGGTCCCATCCTGGTGTTCTGGAATAGATGAGTGTTGTATTTCTCCCTCAGGAAGTAGAAACTCTCCGCTCCAGGCATATAGTCAATCAGGCTAGAAACAAACAGTACTGTGTAGACTACATCAGGGTTGGGGTTGATTCAGTTTTTTGGATTCAGTCAATTCATTGAAATTTACTTAATGAATGACTGAATTGACAACTGAATTCAGGCCAACTGTGCTGTGCGTTGTGTTGGGGGAGAGTTTGTGGTTCACTACTGTACTGTACCTCGACTCTGTTGTGACTCTCCTCATTTCCCTACGGTGAAAGCCTCGTTGTGTATTGAGTCTAATCTCTAACCCATACCTCGTGGTTCTGCAGTGCTCAGCAGGACAATGAGACACTGATGTATCGCTGGAGGAATTAATGTTTTTCCTTTTTCCAAGTTAAGATAAGTGTTTTGTCAAAGATGCCGCTGGTTATGCCGCTGGCTTCCTGTCATCATCACAGATGTCATTAGTCTTGCTGTGACAGAGGGGGGAGATGGATGGGTGAGGGGTGGTAGAGGAGGGGTTCCCTGCCCCACCATACAGAGGGGAGGAGATGGATGGGTGAGGGGTGGTGGAGGAGGGGTTCCCTGCCCCACCATACAGAGGGGAGGAGATGGATGGGTGAGGGGTGGTGGAGGAGGGATTCCCTGCCCCACCATACAGAGGGGAGGAGATGGATGGGTGAGGGGTGGTGGAGGAGGGGTTCCCTGCCCCACCATACAGAGGGGAGGAGATGGATGGGTGAGGGGTGGTGGAGGAGGGATTCCCTGCCCCACCATACAGAGGCGGGAGATGGATGGGTGAGGGGTGGTGGAGGAGGGGTTCCCTGCCCCACCATACAGAGGGGAGGAGATGGATGGGTGAGGGGTGGTGGAGGAGGGGTTCCCTGCCCCACCATACAGAGGGGAGGAGATGGATGGGTGAGGGGTGGTGGAGGAGGGGTTCCCTGCCCCACCATACAGAGGGGAGGAGATGGATGGGTGAGGGGTGGTGGAGGAGGGGTTCCCTGCCCCACCATACAGAGGGGAGGAGATGGGGTGTGGTTGAGGGTGACATATTGATCCACAGTACAAAGGAATACCTGATTTATAGGTTGTGTACAGCACCTGCAAGTGTCACCCCCAGGCTAAGTCATACTTCCAGATCTTTAGTGCCTAGACAGAGCCCAGCTGAGGCAGCAGAAGCCGTGTGTGTGTGTGTGTGTGTGTGTGTGTGTGTGTGTGTGTGTGTGTGTGTGTGTGTGTGTGTGTGTGTGTGTTGTGTGTGTGTGTGTGTGTGTGTGTGTGTGTGTGTGTGTGTGTGTGTGTGTGTGTGTACAGCTGTAGGATCTAAATTTGATCAACCTTTTGCAGGAGACCTTTAAAACTGGACATTTAGGACATTTAAAACTTGTAGTGTATTTGAGATTTAAAAAGTCTTCTGAAGTTTGTAATTTCCCTTAAGAAAAATGTATCAACCCCTACAAAAATGTCCATTAATTATAACTCACATAATATTTGTACTTTCCTGTTGCTGCAGGATTATTTTCCTGCTGTACACTCTTAGAAAAAATGGTTCCAAAAGGGTTAATCTGCTGTCTCCATAAGAGAACCCTTTTGGTTACAGGGAGAACCCTTTTGGGGGGCATGTAGAACCTTCTATGGAAAGGGGCCTACATGGAACCCAAAAGGGTTATACCTGGAACCAAAAGGGTTCTACTTGGAATCAAAAACAGTTCTTCTTCAAAGAGTGTAGCAAATTGGCTCAAATTAGGATTTTACGTGTGTATGAACAATGCCTTCAGAAAGTATACCGACCCCTTCACTTTTTACACATTTTGTTGTGCTACAGCCTGAATTCAAAATGTATTAAATTGAAAAAAAATTCTCACCCATCTACACACAATACCCCATAATGACAAAGTGAAAACATGTTCTTAGACATTTTTGCAAATGTCTTGAAAATGAAATACAGGAATATCTCATTTACGTAAGTATTCACAGCCCTGAGTCAATACATGTTTGAATCACCTTTGGTATTGATTACAGCTGTGAGTCTTTCTCTAAGAGCTTTGCACACCTGGATTGTACAATATTTGCCCATTATTCTTTTCAAAATTATTCAAGCTCTGTCAAATTGGTTGTTGATCATTGCTAGACAACCACTTTCAATTATTGTCAAGGATTTTCAAGCAGATTTAAGCCCAAACGGTAACTCGGCCACTCAGGAACATTCACTGTCTTCTTGCTAAGCAACTCCAGTGTAGATTTGGCCTTGTGTTTTAGGTTATTGTCCTGCTGAATGGTAAATTCATCTCCCAGTGTCTGGTTGAAAGCAGACTGATCCAGGTTTTCCTCTTGGATTTTGCCTGTGCTTAGCTCCATTCCGTTTATTTTTTATCCTGAAAAACTCCCCAGTCCTGATCGATTACAAGCATACCCATAACATGATGCAGCCACCACTTTGCTTCAAAATATTGTATTGGATATGCCCCAAACATAACGCTTTGTATTCAGGACAAAAAGTTATTTGCTTTGCCACATTTTTTGCGGTATTACTTTAGTGCCTTGTTGCAAACAGGATCCATATTTTGGAATATTTTTATTCTGTACATGTTTCCTTCTTTTAACACTGTCAATTAAGTTAGTATTGTGGAATAACTACAATGTTGTTGATCCATCTTCAGTTTTCTCCTTATCACAGCCGTTAAACTCTGTAACTGTTTTAAAGTCACCATTGTCCTCATGGTGAAATATTTGTACTTACTGGGTGTATGATACACAATTCCAAAGTGTAATTAATAACTTACATCATGCTGAAAGGGATATTCAATGTCTGATTTTATTTTACCCATCTACTAATAGGTGCCCTTTGTGCGTTATTTGAAAACCTCCCTGGTCTTTGTGGTTGAATCTGTATTTGAAATGTACTGCTCAACTGAGGGACCTTACAGATAATTGTATGTGTGGGGTACAGAGATGAGGTAGTCATTCAAAAAAAATCATGTTAAAAATCATGTTAAACACTATGCACACACAGTGAGTCCATTTACTCCTGAACTTTTTTCAGCTTGCCATAACAAAGGGGGTGAATACTTATTGACTCAAGACATTTCAGTTTTACATTTTTAATTCATTTGTAAACATTTTGAAAAACATGATTCCACTTTGTGTAGGGCAGAGACAAAAACATCAATTTTAATACATTTTAAATTCGGGCTGTAACACAATATAATGTGGAAAAAGTCAAGGGGTGAGAATACTTTCTGAAGGCAGTGTGTGTGTATGTGTGTGTGTGTGTGTGTGTATGTGTGTGTGTGTGTGTGTGTGTGTGTGTGTGTGTGTGTGTGTGTGTGTGTGTGTGTGTGTGTGTGTGTGTGTGTGTGTGTGTGTGTGTGCGTGCATGTCTGTGCCACAGGAGGCTGGTGAGGGGAGGACGGCTCATAATAATGTCTGGAATGGAGTTGGTGGAATGGTATCAAACACATAGAAACCATGCGTTTGATGTGCTCAATACCATTCAAATGAATTCCATTCCAGACATTACTAAGAGCCCGTCCTCCCAAACTAAGGTGCTACGGGCCGCCTGTGGTGTGTGTGTGTGTGTGTGTGTGTGTGTGTGTGTGTGTGTGTGTGTGTGTGTTAGACTGATGCTGACTGAGATTGTCTTCTTTATTATTTACACTGAGCGACCAGGGGAGTCAGGTTTCTGACCCGGCCGAGTCAGTGTCCTTATTCCCCCCTCTCTCTCTTACTGCTCTGTCCATTTCTCTTCCTGAAACCTTGGAGCCCTCCAGCTGGGATGTGGGAGGGTTGACGATCATGTCACCTGGCTGTCTGACTCTCCTGTTTAGGGTTAAAACAACTTCAACGTGTCACCCAGAGAGATTTCAACTACCCCAGCCCCTTCCTCTTTTTGATATGTAACACCCAAGCTTACCTCATTTTACCAACGTTTTGTCTGTTCTCCTGACATATGCGGTGAGTTGTCACATCCTCATACTGCGCTCCAGTTTCTAAACGCTTTAATTGAAGAGTTAAGCTCTCATCCTCCCTATGGCGAAACCAGACTGGTTTGGTCAAACGGTATTTTGGTCGTCAATCCCCAGTCTAGCCAGAATGGATAAACAGGCCGTGGTGGAGTCTGCTTTTAGCCTTTGAAAAGGACATGATCCTAAAATCACCTTGGACTGTCTGAAACATGATCCAGTCTCTCTGGTCTCTCTGCCCCCTGATGCTGAGCGGAGTAACACTGCCTGACTGAAGGGAACAAATGAGCCCCCCCTCTCTGTAGGTGAGGTCTGGACATTGTTAACTGAAATGTTGCTAGTGAGAGTAGTATCTCTGTCTAATGTAAAAGGAGAGTGGCTTTTCTAACCATTTGGAATGTCCATTAGCTTGGTGCAATGTATTCTCTGCCTCTGCCCACTTCGTATTCATCAGCTGTTCTTCTTTGTCAGCAAACTATCATAACAGTACAGGCAACAAACATACAGTGCAGATTTATCTACAAATGTACTGTTTTATACGATATTTAAAAATGTTTTGATCTGTTTCTAGAATGATTGTTTTCCAGACCAAGTTGCTACCTGCTAGGATGCTAATATCCATTCTAGTGTGAGTTTTATATGTAATTCAATGGTGTCTCCTGTGTTCCAGACCAGACGCCGACCCCGACGCGCTTCCTGAAGAACTGTGAGGAGGTGGGTCTGTTCAGCGAGCTGGACTGTTCTATAGAACAGGAGTTCAGGAAGGCCCAGGAGGAAGAGGACAACAAACAGGTAGACAAGATGACAGTAAGACAGATAACCTGATTCTCATGTAGACAAGATGACAGTAAGACAACTAACCTGATTATCAGGTAGACAAGATGACAGTAAGACAGATAACCTGATTATCATGTAGACAAGATGACAGTAAGACAACTAACCTGATTAACAGGTAGACAAGATGACAGTAAGACAACTAACCTGATTAACAGGTAGACAAGATGACAGTAAGACAACTAACCTGATTAACAGGTAGACAAGATGACAGTAAGACAACTAACCTGATTAACAGGTAGACAAGATGACAGTAAGACAACTAACCTGATTATCAGGTAGACAAGATGACAGTAAGACAACTAACCTGATTAACAGGTAGACAAGATGATGGTAAGACAACTAACCTGATTATCATGTAGACAAGATGACAGTAAGACAACTAACCTGATTAACAGGTAGACAATATGATGGTAAGACAACTAACCTGATTAACAGGTAGACAAGATGACAGTAAGACAACTAACCTGATTATCATGTAGAGAAGATGACAGTAAGACAACTAACCTGATTATCAGGTAGACAATATGATGGTAAGACAACTAACCTGATTATCAGGTAGACAATATGATGGTAAGACAACTAACCTGATTATCATGTAGACAATATGATGGTAAGACAACTAACCTGATTATCAGGTAGACAAGATGACAGTAAGACAACTAACCTGATTAACAGGTAGACAATATGATGGTAAGACAACTAACCTGATTAACAGGTAGACAATATGACAGTTACACTATTCTGCACAATGACAATTATTTAAATGAAGGTTGGCCATTGTCTTTCCAAGTGTCAGGGTTTTCTCTTCAGGTAGAGAAGATGAGAGTAAGAAATACAAACCTGCTTGTCAAACGCCTCGTTGGTTCAGTTTGATACACTATTCTGCACAATTATTGAATCAAGTTCGGTTGTTGTTTTACGTTGTTTTACGTTGTTTTAAGTTGTTTTAAGTGTGAGGTGTTTGTATGTGTTTTGGATGCTCAGTTTTCCTGCTAGAACCATCAGCTGAATTAGACACACTGCTGTGCACAGGGCCTTCACCTGTGTTTATCTCTGGAGTACAGTAAGATAAGCCCAGGGGAACCCCGGGGCAACCCACAGCTGTAGGCAGACAGGTGTGTTATGGGTAGTCCCCCTTTATCTTGCAGGGTTATCATTCTTGTTTCCCCCAGCCACCAGACACACTCCATGCAGGTTTGGGCTCCCGTGTGGCGCAGCGGTCTAAGGCACTGCATCTCAGTGCTAGAGGCATCACTACAGACCCTGGTTCGATACCAGGCTGTATCACAACCGGCCGTGATTGGGAGTCCCATAGGGCGGCGCACAATTGGCCCAGCGTCGTCCGGGTTAGGGGAGGGTTTGGCCGGGGTAGGTCGTCATTGTAAATAAGAATTTGCTCTTAACTGACTTGTCTAGTTAAATAAAGGTTGAAATGTAACTGTACACACAGTGTCATCATTCTTCATTCCCCCAGCCACCACACACACACTCCAGGGAGGTAACTACTTCCTTGTCCTGAAACACACATAGTCACACAAGTCAACTCCTAACCAATTGTAACAAACTAGCTCACACACTCACAGCAGGTAGACTCTACCCTTCCCTATAATTCAATTCAAGGGGCTTTATTGGCATGGGAAACTTGCCAAAGCAAGTGAAGTAGATAATATACAAAAGTGAAATAAACAATAAAAATTAACAGGTAACATTACACAGTTCCAAAAGAATAAAGACATTTCAAATGTCATATTATGTATATATTCAGTGTTGTAACGATGTGCAAATGGTTAAAGTACAAAAGGGAAATAAATAAACATAAATATGGGTTGTATTTACAATGGTGTTTGTTCTTCACTGGTTGCCCTTTTCTTGTTGCAACAGGTCACAAATCTTGCTGCTGTGATGGCACACTGTGGTATTTCACCTAGTAGATATGGGAGTTTATCAAAATCGGGTTTGTTTTCGAATTCTTTGTATCCCACTCACATGTCAGGATTCAACCACTGTGTGACAGCAAGAGCCCCGACAGACAGGCAGGCCAACGCAGACCACTGTGGCCCCTCATGATGAGTTCCTATGTTTTGTGGCCCCACTCTCATCAAAGTTGCCCATCCTGCTCTAAGAGACAGGCAGGCAGGCAGGCAGGCAGGCAGGCAGGCAGGCAGGCAGGCAGGCAGGCAGGCAGGCAGCCAGGCAGGCAGGTGAAGGGCTGTGACCTGACTGCTACAGGTGAGGTGAGGAGGCAGCAGGAGATCAGATTCCCTCAGGCAGCTGCTGTAGTTTAAACAGCTCACTTCATCTCTCAGAAACACAGATAGAGGGAGTCACGTTTCCTCCTGGTCCCGAGTCAAAGATTAACCGCAGACAGACAGCAGCTTGAGACAGCGAGACCAGGCTGGACAGACAGACAGACAGCAGCTTGAGACAGCGAGACCAGGCTGGACAGACAGGCAGACAGCAGCTTGAGACAGCGAGACCAGGCTGGACAGACAGGCAGACAGACAGACAGACAGACAGACAGACAGACAGACAGACAGACAGACAGACAGACAGACAGACAGACAGACAGACAGACAGACAGACAGACAGACAGACAGACAGACAGACAGCAGCTTGAGACAGCGAGACCAGGCTGGACAGACAGACAGACAGCAGCTTGAGACAGCGAGACCAGGCTGGACAGACAGACAGCCAGACCTGCACACTCGTCATGTGTCTGCGACACGTGTGGCTCACCAGCCGTCACCACTCACCACAGTCTCAGAACAGTGATGTCTGATTGGACTCCAAGGTAGTTGTTAATGCATTATGGGTCAATGTTAAGAACTCTTTACCTGTGAAATTATATCTATACTCTACTGGCCTCAACACAGCCAAACTGTATCTCTGTCTTTCAAACTGCTGATTCAGTGTCTGGTCTGGTCTGTAGACTGTATCTCTGTCTCTCAGACTGCTGATCCAGTGTCTGGTCTGTAGACTGTATCTCTGTCTCTCAGACTGCTGATCCAGTGTCTAGTCTGGTCTGTAGACTGTATCTCTGTCTCTCAGACTGCTGATTCAGTGTCTGGTCTGGTCTGTAGACTGTATCTCTGTCTCTCAGACTGCTGATCCAGTGTCTGGTCTGTAGACTGTATCTCTGTCTCTCAGACTGCTGATCCAGTGTCTGGTCTGTAGACTGTATCTCTGTCTCTCAGACTGCTCATCCAGTGTCTAGTCTGGTCTGTAGACTGTATCTCTGTCTCTCAGACTGCTGATCCAGTGTCTGGTCTGGTCTGTAGACTGTATCTCTGTCTCTCAGACTGCTGATCCAGTGTCTAGTCTGGTCTGTAGACTGTATCTCTGTCTCTCAGACTGCTGATCCAGTGTCTAGTCTGGTCTGTAGACTGTATCTCTGTCTCTCAGACTGCTGATCCAGTGTCTGGTCTGGTCTGTAGACTGTATCTCTGTCTCTCAGACTGCTGATCCAGTGTCTGGTCTGGTCTGTAGACTGTATCTCTGTCTCTCAGACTGCTGATTCAGTGTCTGGTCTGGTCTGTAGACTGTATCGCTGTCTCTCAGACTGCTGATCCAGTGTCTAGTCTGGTCTGTAGACTGTATCTCTGTCTCTCAGACTGCTGATCCAGTGTCTGGTCTGGTCTGTAGACTGTATCTCTGTCTCTCAGACTGCTGATTCAGTGTCTGGTCTGGTCTGTAGACTGTATCGCTGTCTCTCAGACTGCTCATCCAGTGTCTGGTCTGTAGACTGTATCGCTGTCTTTCAAACTGCTGATCCAGTGTCTGGTCTGGTCTGTAGACTGTATCTCTGTCTCTCAGACTGCTGATCCAGTGTCTGGTCTGTAGACTGTATCGCTGTCTCTCAGACTGCTCATCCAGTGTCTGGTCTGGTCTGTAGACTGTATCTCTGTCTCCCAGACTGCTGATCCAGTGTCTGGTCTGGTCTGTAGACTGTATCGCTGTCTCTCAGACTGCTGATCCAGTGTCTGGTCTGTAGACTGTATCTCTGTCTCTCAGACTGCTGATCCAGTGTCTAGTCTGGTCTGTAGACTGTATCGCTGTCTCTCAGACTGCTCATCCAGTGTCTGGTCTGGTCTGTAGACTGTATCTCTGTCTCTCAGACTGCTCATCCAGTGTCTGGTCTGGTCTGTAGACTGTATCTCTGTCTCTCAGACTGCTCATCCAGTGTCTGGTCTGGTCTGTAGACTGTATCGCTGTCTCTCAGACTGCTGATCCAGTGTCTGGTCTGGTCTGTAGACTGTATCGCTGTCTCTCAGACTGCTGATCCAGTGTCTGGTCTGGTCTGTAGACTGTATCTCTGTCTCTCAGACTGCTGATCCAGTGTCTAGTCTGGTCTGTAGACTGTATCGCTGTCTCTCAGACTGCTCATCCAGTGTCTGGTCTGGTCTGTAGACTGTATCTCTGTCTCTCAGACTGCTCATCCAGTGTCTGGTCTGGTCTGTAGACTGTATCGCTGTCTCTCAGACTGCTCATCCAGTGTCTGGTCTGGTCTGTAGACTGTATCTCTGTCTCTCAGACTGCTGATCCAGTGTCTAGTCTGGTCTGTAGACTGTATCGCTGTCTCTCAGACTGCTGATCCAGTGTCTAGTCTGGTCTGTAGACTGTATCTCTGTCTCTCAGACTGCTGATCCAGTGTCTAGTCTGGTCTGTAGACTGTATCGCTGTCTCTCAGACTGCTGATCCAGTGTCTAGTCTGGTCTGTAGACTGTATCGCTGTCTCTCAGACTGCTCATCCAGTGTCTGGTCTGGTCTGTAGACTGTATCTCTGTCTCTCAGACTGCTGATCCAGTGTCTGGTCTGGTCTGTAGACTGTATCGCTGTCTCTCAGACTGCTGATCCAGTGTCTGGTCTGGTCTGTAGACTGTATCTCTGTCTCTCAGACTGCTGATCCAGTGTCTAGTCTGGTCTGTAGACTGTATCGCTGTCTCTCAGACTGCTCATCCAGTGTCTGGTCTGGTCTGTAGACTGTATCTCTGTCTCTCAGACTGCTCATCCAGTGTCTGGTCTGGTCTGTAGACTGTATCGCTGTCTCTCAGACTGCTCATCCAGTGTCTGGTCTGGTCTGTAGACTGTATCTCTGTCTCTCAGACTGCTGATCCAGTGTCTAGTCTGGTCTGTAGACTGTATCGCTGTCTCTCAGACTGCTGATCCAGTGTCTAGTCTGGTCTGTAGACTGTATCGCTGTCTCTCAGACTGCTCATCCAGTGTCTGGTCTGGTCTGTAGACTGTATCTCTGTCTCTCAGACTGCTCATCCAGTGTCTGGTCTGGTCTGTAGACTGTATCGCTGTCTCTCAGACTGCTCATCCAGTGTCTAGTCTGGTCTGTAGACTGTATCTCTGTCTCTCAGGCTGCTGATCCAGTGTCTGGTCTGGTCTGTAGACTGTATCTCTGTCTCTCAGACTGCTCATCCAGTGTCTGGTCTGGTCTGTAGACTGTATCTCTGTCTCTCAGACTGCTGATCCAGTGTCTGGTCTGTAGACTGTATCTCTGTCTCTCAGACTGCTGATCCAGTGTCTGGTCTGGTCTGTAGACTGTATCTCTGTCTCTCAGACTGCTGATCCAGTGTCTAGTCTGGTCTGTAGACTGTATCTCTGTCTCTCAGACTGCTGATCCAGTGTCTGGTCTGGTCTGTAGACTGTATCTCTGTCTCTCAGACTGCTCATCCAGTGTCTAGTCTGGTCTGTAGACTGTATCGCTGTCTCTCAGACTGCTGATCCAGTGTCTGGTCTGGTCTGTAGACTGTATCTCTGTCTCTCAGACTGCTGATCCAGTGTCTAGTCTGGTCTGTAGACTGTATCGCTGTCTCTCAGACTGCTGATCCAGTGTCTAGTCTGGTCTGTAGACTGTATCTCTGTCTCTCAGACTGCTGATCCAGTGTCTAGTCTGGTCTGTAGACTGTATCTCTGTCTCTCAGACTGCTGATCCAGTGTCTGGTCTGGTCTGTAGACTGTATCTCTGCTGACGTCTAGGTCTGGGTTTGGCTGTGGAAGCTGTCTGTGTCAGTCGGGTCACCCTGGCCACGTCTAGCCTCCTCAGTCCCCACAGTCTGGCGGTGTGGCGTTTATGGTTGAAGAGCTGTGCTCAGTCAGCTCGAGTGGGAGGCGAGTCTCAGCAGGACTGTGGAGTACACAGCATGGCAGCATATCACAGGGGAGAGAGATAAGGAGAAAGGTTGGTTTAAGTTCAAGAGAGCATAGCTCACAACAGTATGCTCTTAGAAACAATGTGCTGTCTAGAACCAAAAAGGGTTCTTCAGCTGTCCACATAGGAGAACCCTTTGAAGAACCCCTTTTGGTTCCAAGTATAACCCTTTGGGTTCCAGGTAGAACCCTTTTGGGTTCCATGTAGAACCCTTTCCACAGAGGGACAAAAGAGTTCTACCTGGAACCAAAAAGGGTTCTCCTAAGGGGATAGCCGCAGAACCCTTTCGGAACCCTTTTTTCTAAGAGAGTAGAAGTCTCTGGTAGGGAAGTCTGTTGTTGTTATTGGTCTGAAAACCAGACCTTCATAATCCCCCCTCCCCCACACACACTCACATTCACACACTCACATTCACACACTCACATTCACACACTCACATTCACACACACCTCCCCAACAGTCATGAGTCCATAGTTTGCGAACATGTAGTCCTTCAAATGAGGGGCGATCAGCAGTTGCTATAGCAATTTTGGGACGTATAAGTTAATGATATGTATCCATTGATTCTTGAAGAATATAACTTAGAAATTCCTCATGAGTTTAGTTCAACTGTCGTACCCCATCAGAAAATATAAGCTGGTTTTACTCCAATATTTGTAAACAAAGTAAATGTAAACAAACACTATATAGCCTAAAAACATGGTTACAACTATAACGTTGATATCATGGATGGTCAGTCCTTGCGTCTATAGCTCTGTCTTTGAATTTGAGAGTGGTTACATTTCTTCAGTCCCATCCACCCTCAGCTTTTTACCTAAACAGTGATAGGGAGATAACTTTGCTATTGTTTCAACTGCTGATTGCTGCTTTAAATATTCCGGCTCTTGGTGAGGAAAGTGACTGAGCAGTACAGGGATTACAGTGAAGCTGTGGGACTTTAACATATAAACTAAATTAACTTAAAGACACATTATTGCAGTTGGCTGTTGACAATGTGTTCTGACTAGGTCTCTCTCTCTCTCTCTCTCTCTCTCTTTCTCTCTCTCTCTCCTTCCTTCCTTCCCTCCTTTTCCTTCCTTCCTTCCTCCCTTCCTCTCTCTCCCTCTCTTACTCTGCCACTCTCCCTCACACTCACCATCACCCTCCCTTCCTCTTTCCCTCAATCTCTCCCTCCCCCTGCCCTCCCTCCCTCCCCCTCATCTCTCTCCCTCCCTCCCTCCCTCCCTCCCTCCCTCCCTCCCTCCCTCCCTCCCTCCCTCCCTCCCTCCCTCCCTCCCCCCTCCCTCCCTCCCTCCCTCCCTCCCTCCCTCCCTCTTGCTCCCTCCCTCCCTCCCCCTCATCTCTCTCTCTCTCTCCCTCCCCCCGCCTTCCCCCCCTCCCCTCCCTCCCTCCCTCCCTCCCTCCCTCCCTCCCTCCCCCGCCCCTCTCTTGCTCCCCTCTCCTCCCTCCCTCCCTCCCCCTCCTCTCTTTTGCTCACTCCCTCCCTCCCTCCCACCCTCCCTCCCTCCCTCCTCTCTCTTGCTCTCTCCCTCCCTCCCCTCCTCTCCCTCCCTCCCTCCATCCCCCTCCTCTCTCTTGCTCCCTCCCTCCCTCCCTCCCTCCCCCTCCTCTCTCTTGCTCTCTCCCTCCCTCCCCTCCCCTCCTCTCCCTCCCTCCCTCCCTCCCTCCCTCCCTCCCTCCCTCCCTCCCTCCCCCCTCCCTCCCTCTCCTCCTCTCGCTTGCTCTCTCCCTCCCACCCTCCCTCCCTCTCTCCAGAATATATCTCTACATGGCCAGAACCTCCAGAACCAGCAGCATCATTCTCGGATGGGGAACCATGACAACAGCATAGTGATCCAGCAGGGCCTGCCCTCTCCCCAGTCCAGCTCTGTCATCACCCAGGCCCCCTCCACCAACAGACAGCTAGGGTGAGGCCTCCAGTCCACACCGCCTGGATTAACCAAAACATTAACTAACATTAGACCTGGGTCAAATACAGTACATGTCAAATGTGCTATTTTAGTATGCTTTAGTTTGAAATGCTTCCATCTCTATCCTCTGTGCTTAGACTAGAGAACTACTCTGTCTTTGCTCTGTGTGATATTCACTACAGTGATATGAGGATGTCCTTCTCAGCAGTGGCCCTGTGATTGGCATCCCTGTGTAGTCTCTGAGGTCACACCAGTGTTCTGTTACATCTGGATCTGTGTGTGTGTGTGTGTGTGTGTGTGTGTGTGTGTGTGTGTGTGTGTGTGTGTGTGTGTGTGTGTGTGTGTGTGTGTGTGTGTGTGTGTGTGTGTGTGTGTGTGTGTGTGTGTGTGTGTGTGTGCGTGTGTGGTGTGTGTGTGTGTGTGTTACTGACAAGGCGATTCATGTTTAGCTGTTGGCTGTGTATTGTCCCACAGCAGAGCATGTCAAGAGGGTCCCGCGGGGCAGGGATGAGGTCATCTCTGATGGCCCCGGCTGCTTTTACAGCCGTTTAGTATTTCACTCCAGAATAGTCCCTGTCTTTCTTTCACCGTCGGAAAGTCACACATGGTTTCAACCTGGTTGCAACTGAAAGCCTTGTTAAAAACAGGGGTATGATTGAATTCAGCGTGAAAGGTGTGAATTTAAAGTCCTCATACAGGCTGATGAACAGGGTTCATAATGGTATAGGAGGGTCAGAGGACTGTTCAGTTATCCTTCAGTCAGCTTCTTACTGATTAAATGAACGTTCAAAAAGTTTTCCTGACGTTCAAAAACTCTTTTCCAAAAGGAGACCTCCAGTGTGTGTCCAGTCTGGGAGTTTAACGTTAAGGCTTGTTGACGTTTGTACATCTGTGAGCTGTTGAGTTCAGACCTCTGTGCTGTGCAACTAGTCAGGATGGGTGTTGGGTGTGCCCACCATGATGTCATAGACCCTCGTCCCGTACCCCTGGGGTGATGTCAGCTTTTTGGGGGGAACGCCTTCATTGTGCAAGCGCTCCCCTTCACTGACCTGTGTCTTGAGTTGATGTTGTTTCCTCTCTCTCTCTTTCTCTCTCTCTCTCTTTCTCTCTCTCTCTCTCTCTTTCTTTCTTTCTCTCTCTCTCTTTCTCTCTCTCTCTCGTTCTTTCTTTCATTGTATCAGAAAGATAATTGACACCTGAATCACACGTACATATGCAGTCAAGCAAGCAAGCAAGCACACACACACACACACACACACACACACACACACACACACACACACACACACACACACACACACACACACACACACACACACACACACACACACACACACACACACACACACACACACAGGGGTGGATGTGGGTGCGCAGACCAACGTGCCACTGTGGCCCCTCATGATGAGTTCCTGTGTTTTGTGGCCCCACCCTCAGCAAAGTTGTTCATCCTGCTCTAAGAGGTCAGAAGTCAGAAACACCATGCAACTATTAGAATGCTTTATTCACTGAATCACACTCCTATGACTAGAATCTGATTTAATTAGTCATAGACTATTGTCCTTTCTCTCTCTCGCTCTCCCTCTCCCTCTCCCTCTCTCTCTCTCTCTCTCTCTCTCCTTCCCTCTCTCTCTCTCCTTCCCTGTCTCTCTCGCACTCTCTCTCTCTCTCTTTCCCTCTCTCTCTCTCTCCTTCCCTCTCTCTCTCTCCTTCCCTCTCTCTCTCTCTCTCTCTCTCTTTCCCTCTCTCTCTCTCTCTCCTTCCCTGTCTCTCTCTCTCTCTCTCTCTCTCTTGTTCTCTCCCTCTCACTGTGCGTGCTGTTATCTTTAAAACATGCAGTCTAGAAGTGTAAAACATGATGTCTTGGACTAGAAGTTAGGCCTATAGTCTGTCCTTTGTTGAGCCAGACCTATAGTATGTGAGCCAGACCTATAGTTAAGCCAGCTCTCTGTTAAGCTAGCATTGTGTTAAAGCAGCTCTGTGTTAAGTCTGCATTGTATTAAGGCAGCATTGTGTTAAGCCAGCTCTGTGTTAAGCCAGCATTGTGTTAAAGCAGCTCTGTGTTAAGTCTGCATTGTATTAAGGCAGCATTGTGTTAAGGCAGTGCTGTGTTAAACTCAGCATTGTGTTAAGGCAGCTCTGTGTTGAACCAGCATTGTGTTAAGGCCAGCATTGTGTTAAGGCAGCTCTGTGTTAAACTCAGCATTGTGTTAAGGCAGCTCTGTGTTGAACCAGCATTGTGTTAAGGCCAGCATTGTGTTAAGGCAGCGCTGTGTTAAACTCAGCATTGTCTTAAAGCAGCTCTGTGTTGAACCAGCATTGTGTTAAGGCCAGCATTGTGTTTAGGCAGCTCTGTGTTAAGCCAGTACTGTGTTAAGCCAGTATTGTGTTAAGCCAGCTCTGTGTTAAGCCAGCATTTTGTTAAGGCAGCTCTGTGTTAAGGCAGCTCTATTAAAGCAGCTCTGTGTTAAGCCAGCATTGTGTTAAAATAGCTCTGTGTTAAGGCAGCTCTATTAAAGCAGCTCTGTGTTAAGGCAGCTCTATTAAAGCAGCTCTGTGTTAAGGCAGCTCTATTAAAACAGCTCTGTGTTAAGGCAGCTCTATTAAAGCAGCTCTGTGTTAAGCCAGCATTATGTTAAAACAGCTCTGTGTTAAGCCAGCATTATGTTAAAACAGCTCTGTGTTAAGCCAGCATTATGTTAAAACAGCTCTGTGTTAAGGCAGCTCTATTCAAGCAGCTCTGTGTTAAGGCAGCTCTATTAAAGCAGATCTGTGTTAAGCCAGCATTATGTTAAAACAGCTCTGTGTTAAGGCAGCTCTATTAAAGCAGCTCTGTGTTAAGCCAGCATTATGTTAAACCAGCTCTGTGTTAAGTCAGCATTATGTTAAAACAGCTCTGTGTTAAGGCAGCTCTATTAAAGCAGCTCTGTGTTAAGTCAGCATTATGTTAAAACAGCTCTGTGTTAAGTCAGCTCTATTAAAGCAGCTCTGTGTTAAGTCAGCATTATGTTAAAACAGCTCTGTGTTAAGGCAGCTCTATTAAAGCAGCTCTGTGTTAAGTTAGCTCTATTAAAACAGCTCTGTGTTAAGTCAGCATTATGTTAAAACAGCTCTGTGTTAAGGCAGCTCTATTAAAGCAGCTCTGTGTTAAGTCAGCATTATGTTAAAACAGCTCTGTGTTAAGGCAGCTCTATTAAAGCAGCTCTGTGTTAAGCCAGCATTATGTTAAAACAGCTCTGTGTTAAGGCAGCTCTATTAAAGCAGCTCTGTGTTAAGCCAGCATGTGTCCAGTCAGGCCTGTGTAGTTTTACCACTGGTTGGAAGAAGACCTGGGTTGTGTCCCAAATGGCACCCTATTCCCACTGGGCTCTGGTCAGAAGTAGTGCACTATATAGAGAATAGGGCGCCATTTCGGACGCAGGCCTGGTGAATATTGGATGTGGAAGCCATCAGTAAGCCTGACTGACACCCCTATACAGACTCTTTGTACAGGAGAGGACAGGGCTGGAATTACATCCCCTTGAATTGGAGGAGAAGAAATCACTGTCTGCCAGTAAAGACAGACATAAGGCTGTGCTGAGAGAGACAGGCCTGTTTTACCTGACTTAACCTGTCATCAGACTCCCCACCTCGCTGGAGAGGAGGAGCATGGGTAGGAAGACTCACCACTTCAGCATTTTCAGGGAATACAGTTGAACATCAGCCAGCTGGCTAAATATGGCAGATTTACAGAAAGGTTCAGCAGCGTGTATTGTCTCTGTCGATAAGGTTAATAAACTAAAGTACCTTTTAGTTGGTCAACTTTATTCTATAGTACAGATTCATCCATTTCAAAGTGTTTTGGTTGAGATCATCAGAAAATCATCTGTTTTGTGTCATGTGTTCACAGTTAAACCTCAGCTATGGCGTAAGCCTCTGCTAAATGTATCTTCTATATGCAGTCGCCTGATCAGGCTGGTTTTAGATGTGTCTGTTCTGGGATTGTTCTGAACGGGCCAGTGCATTGTGGTGTGGTGGCCATAGTCTGGGGAATCATTTGGTGTCTGTATGGTGGTCAGTACGGTCACTGAGATGCCAGATGGAGGAAGAATGCAGTTGTTTCAGGGATATTTACAGCAAATACCATCAGGAATACCCTAACATGGAAACAACGTCAGACACAGTAAGAAAAAAGAGTTTATGAATACACATCTACTGTAGGGGAAAAACCCAATGTATAGGAAACATGTAACTGAGAAACCCTTCAGTTTCAGAGGGTTATAGGAAACATGTAACTGAGAAACCTTTCAGTTCAGAGGGTTATAGGAAACATGTAACTGAGAAACCCTTCAGTTTCAGAGGGTTATAGGAAACATGTAACTGATAAACCTTTCAGTTTCAGAGGGTTATAGGAAACATGTAAGTGAGAAACCCTTCAGTTTCAGAGGGTTATAGGAAACATGTAAGTGAGAAACCCTTCAGTTTCAGAGGGTTATAGGAAACATGTAACTGATAAACCTTTCAGTTTCAGAGGGTTATAGGAAACATGTAACTGATAAACCCTTCAGTTTCAGAGGGTTATAAGAAACATGTAACTGAGAAACGGCAGGTAGCCTAGAGGTTAAAAGCGTTGGGCCAGTAACCGAAAGGCCGTTGGTTTGAATCTCCGAGCCGACTAGGTGAAAATCTGTCAATGTGCCCTTGAGCAAGGCTCTTAACCCTGATTTCTCCTGTAAGTCACTCTGGATAAGAGCGTCCACTAAAATGTATCTTAGGGGATAAACCCTTCAGTTTCAGAAGGTTATAAACCTGTAACTGAGAAACCTTTCAGTTTCAGAGGGCGGTAACTGAGAAACCTTTCAGTTTCAGAGGGCGGTAACTGAGAAACCTTTCAGTTTCAGATGGAGGTAACTGAGAAACCTTTCAGTTTCAGAGGGCGATAACTGAGAAACCTTTCAGTTTCAGATGGAGGTAACTGAGAAACCTTTCAGTTTCAGAGGGCGGTAACTGAGAAACCTTTCAGTTTCAGAGGGCGGTAACTGAGAAACCTTTCAGTTTCAGAGGGCGGTAACTGAGAAACCTTTCAGTTTCAGAGGGCGGTAACTGAGAAACCTTTCAGTTTCAGAGGGCGATAACTGAGAAACCTTTCAGTTTCAGAGGGCGATAACTGAGAAACCTTTCAGTTTCAGAGGGAGGAAACTGAGCAACCTTTCAGTTTCAGAGGGAGGAAACTGAGAAACCTTTCAGTTTCAGAGGGCGGTAACTGAGAAACCTTTCAGTTTCAGATGGAGGTAACTGAGAAACCTTTCAGTTTCAGATGGAGGTAACTGACAAACCTTTCAGTTTCAGAGGGCGGTAACTGAGAAACCTTTCAGATTCAGATGGAGGTAACTGACAAACCTTTCAGTTTCAGAGGGCGGTAACTGAGAAACCTTTCAGTTTCAGAGGGCGGTAACTGAGAAACCTTTCAGTTTCAGAGGGCGGTAACTGAGAAACCTTTCAGTTTCAGATGGAGGTAACTGAGAAATCTTTCAGTTTCAGAGGGCGGTAACTGAGAAACCTTTCAGTTTCAGATGGAGGTAACTGAGAAACCTTTCAGTTTCAGAGGGCGGTAACTGAGAAACCTTTCAGTTTCAGAGGGCGGTAACTGAGAAACCTTTCAGTTTCAGAGGGTGGTAACTGAGAAACCTTTCAGTTTCAGAGGGCGGTAACTGAGAAACCTTTCAGTTTCAGAGGGTTATAAGAAACCTGGGACATTTACTTTGGTAAGGGACTTGATCCATTTTTTCTGAAGTATTGAATGATGTTAGATGTTAATATTGGATTTTGTCCTGCAAAAGGGAATGAATGAGGCCAAGCTATAAGAGAGAAGCATGGAAGCCCCTACCACTCTGACTCATACACTGACAGCATGGGACAGAAAGAGACAGAGAGGGGTTACCCTGACCCTGGTGCAGGACAGGAGCCCATTGTTTACAACAAGTACATGGACCCACATCACATGACTAGGAAACACTCGTTTCTAGATGAGCTGATTCACCCAGAGAGAGAGTGGAAGAGAGCGCTGGAAATGTTAACATCAGCAGGAAAAAGGGGGTTGAGGAAACCCCTCTGCAGAGGAACATAGTGGAACACCGGAAACCGTTAGGGCCAACTAGCGCTTCCATCCTTCTGTCCGTCCGTCCCTCCATGCATGAGGTCTCTCAACAGGAACTTCCTGTCCCCACAGCGGCTGCTGCTCTGCTAGCTAGGCTAAACCACACACATGCTGGTGTGGTTACACACAGACCCAGTGTTCATCACAACAGAACAAAGTACTGGAGGTCAATGGGGTCCCACTCTGGTGCTGCACACTGAAAACCCCCCGTTGTCCCGTGTGCAGTATCTGTCAGCTTGTATGTGACACTAAATTTGGTTGGAAATATCACAAGTTAGTTATTTATCTGTATTTTTCATTGTAGGATTGTGAAACCACATTCTGGTTCAGATATAACCTGAACCTAAACAGGTCCTTGTCCTATGTTGTTGTTGGTGTTGTTGTGTTGTTGTTGTTGCTGAGCCCTACAAAGCTTTAATCCCGAAATGATCTTCTCACAGCGCTCCTTTAGAGAGCGGAGATTTGACTAGAGGAAGAGAGATCACCAGCCAGTACAGAATGAGTCTAATCCCAGCTGGGCTGGCCCACATCTGGGCCCTGGGCTCTGCCGAGCGCGAGGCGTAGAGCGTCCAATGAATTAGGATAACAAGTCATTTTCATTGCTCCACAATGTTTACTAAAGAGCTTTGAGGCTTGGAATCAATTAAGATTGGCTTTCCTCAAGTCAATTTACTTTAGGTTTGAGCTGGGCCTGCAGCTATGAAACCTGAGGAGGACAACGTCCCCTCCCCCCTGCTCCCTCCCTCCCTCCCTCCCTCCCTCCCTCCCTCCCTCCCTCCCTCCCTCCCTCCCTCCCTCCCTCCCTCCCTCCCTCCCTCCCTCCCTCCCTCCCTCCCTCCCTCCCTCCCCCCTGCTCCCTCCCTCCCTCCCTCCCCCCTGCTCCCTCCCTCCCTCCCCCTGCTCCCTCCCTCCCTCCCTCCCTCCCTCCCTCCCTCCCTCCCTCCCTCCCTCCCTCCCTCCCTCCCTCTGTCTGTCTCTCTCTCTCTCTCTCTGACAGGAGAGTCCTTGAACACAAACCTTAGAGAACACCACTGACAGAAACCAGTGTTAAAACCAGGCCTTCAGAAAAAATATCTTAATGTCATGGCTATCATTATCATACAAAGGCAAAGGGGTGTCCGACGGATTTCTGAATGCTCTCTGCCTTTTGTCAGGGCTAAATGTGTTAGACATAGCTGGTCAACCAAGATAGATACAGCATTGTAATGGGACCAGAACCTTTTGACTCACAGAAAAGGGAGGTGTGTGTGGGGACGGGGATGGGCGGGACACAACGGCACTGGCAACAATATCCAAACGTCTGGATGAGTAGGTTACCTCATGATTGAAACCTAATGAACTTCACCAGGCATGCAGCTCAGTGAACCTGACAACAACTGGCTTCTCAATCAGCTCTGATTTCAGATGTGGTATTAGGTTCAGTCATCAATTAACCTCCTATTTATAATACATAGGAATCTTTCCAGTGGTATTGTTCCCTATCCAGGAATCCAAGCTGGTACAGACAAGTGCTTATTGTTTAAGGTTGTATTTGACTGTAATCATTGCTAGTCGGATATATTATCCCTGTATGTTTTTTTGCTTTCCTTAATGATTTTCACGGTCAAATTGTCTTTTGTCTATTTTAAACTGATTAATTCAGAGCAAAAACGATTCTTTAACCAATAAGCTGACTGACTGTTATTGTTTTGGAATGAAAACTAATTGTGAAACACTTCCCAGAAGTTGTGAGAAGTTATTGCAGCACACTGGCATAAAACGAATCTTAACTGGGGTCATTTTGTTATCAAAGTAATCTGTTATTATTAGCGCGCACACACACACACACACACACACACACACACACACACACGTGCACACACGCGCACACTCACACACGCGCACACACGCGCACACGCACACACACACGCACCCACACATGCACACGTGCACACACACGCACACACGCGCACACATGCACACGCACACACACACAGACACACACGCACACACACGCGCACAGACACACATGCACACATGCGCACACACACGCGCACACACACACACGCACACATACACGCAAGCACACAAACGCGCGCACACACACACACACACACACACACACACACACACAACACACACACACAGAGACACACACACACGCAGAGAGACACACACACGCACACACAGCACACACGCACACAGACACACAGACACACACGCACATACGCACACAGACACACAGACACACACGCACACACACATGCACACAGACACACACGCACACACACACACACACACACACACACACACACACACACACACACACACACACACACACACACACACACACACACACACACACGTGCACACACACACGCACACACACACACGCGCACACACGCACACACACACAGACACACAGACACACACATGCGCACACATGCACACACGCAACACACACACACGCACACACACACACACACACGCACACACACGTGCACACACACGCACACACACACACGCGCACACACGCACACACACACGCACACACACACGCAAGCACACACACACGCAAGCACACACATGCGCACACATACGCACACACACACAAGCACACACACGCGCACCACGCACACGCGCAAGCACACACACGCACACACGCACACACGCAAGCACACACACGCACACACACACACACACACACACACACACACACACACACACACACACACACACACACACACACACACACACACACACACACACACACACACACACACACACACAGAGACACACACACAGAGACAAACTAGACTCATTCATACAGAGAAGTAGTGTGTGAGATATCCCCTTGACCTCCAGTCATGAAACGTAAAGGATGACTGTTTCTCTTGTTTGACGTTTGGAACTTGCCATTCTATATTTATTACTGACATCTTTTTGAAGCGCAGCAGAATATCAGAGGTGACATTTCTCCTTTTTATTTCTCTAAATGCAGAGTTGGTCTGTTGAGGTCAAATGTGGATACTAAGTGCATGGTGAGATGAGTAGCACATCAGAAGAAAGGTCTGGGTGTTTCCCTCATAGAAGATGGAACTGGTTTATCAGCAGGTATGCAGCTCAGCTCAGTGAAACTTGGAGCAACACGAACGGAAGAGCAGTGAAGAAAATGACTCTGAGCTTTTTTTTCACATGTAGTTTCAGATACATGTTTATGTTCACACTTTATGTTCACACTTTATGTTCACACCCGGCTGCAGCATCTTGTGGTCAGCCTATTTCTAGAAGGGAAGTTCACCACTGAAATAGCCCCAAGCGTTTTCATCAGTCTCACGCTCGGCTGTAGGGTACACTATGAGAATATATCAGGCTTTGACTTGCTTTGTTTTTTCATGGAATATGATCTTATGTGTATTGCAAAATATATAGAAACACTGAAGTAGGTGTTTCTATTTATCCATACAAGACCAGCTGGATAAAGTAACATTTGGTATTAGTGTTTAGTCATTCCATATGACCCCTGACCTTTAGCTAAATGGAGAACCATGTTATACAGTCTGTATCACACCACTGCCTGTGATAAGCTACATTTACACTGTGGACTATTAAGTACTTGAAGAGTGATTCACGATGACTCCATCATGTGTGAACTGAAATCCTCTTCCTTCCTGCTACAACTTCAGTTGTGCCAAAAAGCTGGAAGATGTGGAATATTTCTCCATTGTTTACATTTTTATTGATGGGCCGGGCCAACGCTTTAATAATAAACACATCTTACAGAGTGGGCGTGGCTTTAAGTACATAGAATTCACCAGAATGACATATAGACCTCATCCTAATAGAATAGGATTTCTAGGGTCTTTGTGTGGTCAACACTCCTACTGTACACTGTTTTCCATCTATCTGTAGATAAGACAACGCTAGACACTGTTATCCTGCGGCCCGTTGTGTGTTGGTGTCGGAGGGGGGAAGTGGAGGTCCCGGTCACAATAACTAACGACCAGGGGTTCTTCTCATGTTTTCATTGTCCAGGATCTGACCTTGTGACCCCTGGCTGCTTCAGCCACACTTCCTGTATTATTGTTGATAATTACATTGCATTTACACAATCAGGGAGATAAGTAGGAGGGAGGTCCACCTTGGGACCAGACCAGGGGAGGGAGGTCCACCTTGAGACCAGACCAGGGGAGGGAGGTCCACCTTGAGACCAGACCAGGGGAGGGAGGTCCACCTTGAGACCAGACCAGGGGAGGGAGGTCCACCTTGGGACCAGACCAGGGGAGGGAGGTCCACCTTGGGACCAGACCAGGGGAGGTCCACCTTGAGACCAGACCAGGGGAGGGAGGTCCACCTTGAGACCAGACCAGGGGAGGGAGGTCCACCTTGAGACCAGACCAGGGGAGGGAGGTCCACCTTGAGACCAGACCAGGGGAGGGAGGTCCACCTTGAGACCAGACCAGGGGAGGGAGGTCCACCTTGAGACCAGACCAGGGGAGGGAGGTCCACCTTGAGAGCAGACCAGGGGAGGGAGGTCCACCTTGAGACCAGACCAGGGGAGGGAGGTCCACCTTGAGACCAGACCAAGGGAGGGAGGTCCACCTTGAGACCAGACCAGGGGAGGGAGGTCCACCTTGAGACCAGACCAGGGGAGGGAGGTCCACCTTGAGACCAGACCAGGGGAGGGAGGTCCACCTTGAGACCAGACCAAGGGAGGGAGGTCCACCTTGAGACCAGACCAGGGGAGGGAGGTCCACCTTGAGACCAGACCAGGGGAGGGAGGTCCACCTTGAGACCAGACCAAGGGAGGGAGGTCCACCTTGAGACCAGACCAGGGGAGGGAGGTCCACCTTGAGACCAGACCAGGGGAGGGAGGTCCACCTTGAGACCAGACCAGGGGAGGGAGGAACCCACCTTGAGACCAGACCAGGGGAGGGAGGTCCACCTTGAGACCAGACCAAGGGAGGGAGGTCCACCTTGGGACCAGACCAAGGGAGGGAGGTCCACCTTGAGACCAGACCAGGGGAGGGAGGTCCACCTTGAGACCAGACCAGGGGAGGGAGGTCCACCTTGGGACCAGACCAGGGGAGGTCCACCTTGAGACCAGACCAGGGGAGGGAGGTCCACCTTGAGACCAGACCAGGGGAGGGAGGTCCCACCTTGGGACCAGACCAGGGGAGGGAGGTCCACCTTGAGACCAGACCAGGGGAGGGAGGTCCACCTTGAGACCAGACCAGGGGAGGGAGGTCCACCTTGAGACCAGACCAGGGGAGGGAGGTCCACCTTGAGACCAGACCAGGGGAGGGAGGTCCACCTTGGGACCAGACCAGGGGAGGGAGGTCCACCTTGGGACCAGACCAGGGGAGGGAGGTCCACCTTGAGACCAGACCAGGGGAGGGAGGTCCACCTTGAGACCAGACCAGGGGAGGGAGGTCCACCTTGAGACCAGACCAGGGGAGGGAGGTCCACCTTGAGACCAGACCAGGGAGGGAGGTCCACCTTGGGACCAGACCAGGGGAGGGAGGTCCACCTTGGGACCAGACCAGGGGAGGGAGGTCCACCTTGAGACCAGACCAGGGGAGGGAGGTCCACCTTGAGACCAGACCAGGGAGGGAGGTCCACCTTGAGACCAGACCAGGGGAGGGAGGTCCACCTTGAGACCAGACCAGGGGAGGGAGGTCCACCTTGAGACCAGACCAGGGGAGGGAGGTCCACCTTGAGACCAGACCAGGGGAGGGAGGTCCACCTTGAGACCAGACCAGGGGAGGGAGGTCCACCTTGGGACCAGACCAGGGGAGGTCCACCTTGAGACCAGACCAGGGGAGGGAGGTCCACCTTGAGACCAGACCAGGGGAGGGAGGTCCACCTTGAGACCAGACCAGGGGAGGGAGGTCCACCTTGAGACCAGACCAGGGGAGGGAGGTCCACCTTGGGACCAGACCAAGGGAGGGAGGTCCACCTTGAGACCAGACCAGGGGAGGGAGGTCCACCTTGAGACCAGACCAGGGGAGGGAGGTCCACCTTGAGACCAGACCAGGGGAGGGAGGTCCACCTTGGGACCAGACCAGGGGAGGGAGGTCCACCTTGGGACCAGACCAGGGGAGGGAGGTCCACCTTGAGACCAGACCAGGGGAGGGAGGTCCACCTTGAGACCAGACCAGGGGAGGGAGGTCCACCTTGGGACCAGACCAGGGGAGGGAGGTCCACCTTGAGACCAGACCAGGGGAGGGAGGTCCACCTTGAGACCAGACCAAGGGAGGGAGGTCCACCTTGAGACCAGACCAGGGGAGGGAGGTCCACCTTGAGACCAGACCAGGGGAGGGAGGTCCACCTTGAGACCAGACCAGGGGAGGGAGGTCCACCTTGAGACCAGACCAGGGGAACTGAACTGCCACAGAATGTCTGTGTCCCAAATGGCACCCTATTCCCTATATAGTGCACTACTTTTGAGCAGAGCCTTAAATTAGTAAACTATATAGGGTGCCATTTGGGATGTAGACAATGCATGGGCTGATTTGACCTCCTGACCCTGCCTACCCATGCCATGCCCTTACCATCTGCTTGGCAGCAGGACATGGATGGATGAACCACTGTGTTGTGGTGACCTGACCTTAGAATGTACAGTAGAGAGAGAGAGAGAGAGAGAGAGAGATCAAATGAGTGGAGAGAGAGCGAGAGAGAGAGAGATAGAGAGAGATAGAGGTACAGTAGAGCAACAGGCAGGGAGAGGGAAGAGAGAGTGGGGTATGACAGAAAGAGAGGGGGAGGGAGTGTTAGAAACAAGGTAAATGAGAGAGAGAGAGAGAGAGAGAGAGAGAGGGTAGAGAGGGAGAGGTAGAGAGAGGTAGAGAGAGACAGAGACAAAGAGAGAGGGGGGTAGGGAGAGAGAGAGGGGTAGAGAGGGAGAGGTAGAGAGAGAGAGGGAGAGAGAGGGGTAGAGTGGGAGAGGTAGAGAGAGCTAGAGAGCGAGAGAGAGGGGTAGAGAGGGAGGGAGGTAGAGAGCGAGAGAGGGGTAGAGTGGGAGAGGTAGAGAGAGCTAGAGAGCGAGAGAAAGAGGGGTAGAGAGGGAGGGAGAGGGAGTCAGGTAGAGAGCGAGAGAGGGGTAGAGAGAGAGAGGGGTAGAGAGAGGGAGGGAGAGAGAGGTAAGGAGAGAAAGGGGTAGAGAGAGAGAGGGAGAGAGAGGGGTAGAGAGAGAGAGAAGGAGAGAGACAGAGAGGTAGAGAGAGAGGGGTAGTTGGAGAGAGAGGGGTAGAGAGAGGGGGGTCGAGAGATAGAGAAGGAGAGAGAGGGGTAGAGAGAGAGAGAGAGAGAGAAGGAGAGAGACAGAGAGGTAGAGAGAGAGGGGTAGTGAGAGAGAGAGAGGGGTAGGGAGGGGGGGGTCGAGACAGAGAGCGAGAGAGGGGTAGAAAGAGAGAGGGGTAGAAAGAGAGAGAGGGGTAGAAAGAGAGAGAGGGGTAGAAAGAGAGAGAGGGGTAGAAAGAGAGAGAGGGGTAGAAAGAGAGAGAGGGGTAGAAAGAGAGAGAGGGGTAGAAAGCGAGAGAGGGGTAGAAAGAGAGAGAGGTGTAGAAAGAGAGAGAGGGGTAGGAGAGAGAGGGGTAGAGAGAGAGAGAGAGAGAAGGAGAGAGACAGAGAGGTAGAGAGAGAGGGGTAGTGAGAGAGAGAGAGGGGTAGGGAGAGGGGGGGTCGAGACAGAAAAGAGATGAGAGGGGTAGAAAGCGAGAGGGGTAGAAAGAGAGAGAGGGGTAGAAAGAGAGAGAGGGGTAGAAAGAGAGAGAGAGGGGTAGGGAGAGGGAGGGTCGAGACAGAGAGAGAGAGAGAGGGGTAGAAAGAGAAAGGGGTAGAAAGAGAGAGAGGGGTAGAGAAGAGAGAGAGGGGTAGAAAGAGAGAGAGGCAGCAGGATGTACATCTGATCTGAATTAAGATGAGCTCATTGTGTACTGCAGTGGGTTTAATAGTGCATTTGGAGAGGAACGCCCAGGCTCTGTTCCCTCTCATTCCAGCAGGTCATCTCTGCCCTGGGGCCACCACACATTCTGCCTTCTGCACTGTACTGTACTGTAACGCACACACACACACTCAGCTCTCAGGAACACTGGGAGAGAGCAAGAGAGGGATCAGGAGGAGGATGAGAGAGAGGAAGAGAGGAAGAGTGATCAGATGGAGGATGAAAGAGAAGAAGAGAGAGATGAGAAAAGGATGGAGGAGAGGAACGAGAGAGGTCTCTGATGATGGTGGAGGAGAGGAAGAGAGAGGTCTCTGATGATGGTGGAGGAGAAGTAGACAGAGGTCTCTGAGGATGGTGAGGAGAGGTAGAGAGAGGTCTCTGATGATGGTGGAGGAGAGGTAGAGAGAGGTCTCTGATGATGGTGGAGGAGAGGTAGAGAGAGGTCTCTGATGATGGTGGAGGAGAGGTAGAGAGAGGTCTCTGATGATGGTGGAGGAGAGGTAGAGAGAGGTCTCTGATGATGGTGGAGGAGAGGTAGAGAGAGGTCTCTGATGATGGTGGAGGAGAGGTAGAGAGAGGTAGAGAGAGGTCTCTGATGATGGTGGAGGAGACGTAGAGAGAGGTCTCTGATGATGGTGGAGGAGAGGTAGAGAGAGGTCTCTGATGATGGTGGAGGAGAGATAGAGATGGAATTACCTGTCTGACTTGAACCTGTCTGAATTCTACAGTGTCTTCTCTCCTCCTCTTCTTTTATTTTTTCCTCTCCTCTCCTCTCCCTCTCCTCTCCTCTCCTCTCCTCTCCTCTCCTCTCCTCTCCTCTCCTCTCCTCTCCTCTCCTCTTCTCTTCGCTTCTCTCCTCCTCTTCACTTCTCCTCTTCTCTCCTCTTCTTTTCTTTTTCTTCTCTTCTCCTCCTCACTTTTCTTCTCCTCTCTTCTCTTCTCCTCTCCTCCTCACTAATAAAAGTCAGCCAGTGTCATAAGCCATTAGTCTGATTTATTTGATCAGATTGGTATTATTTCCTGGTCCAAACCCCATGACACTCTCCTCCAAGCCAGTGATTAAAGGCAGTAAATCAGGGGCAGGTCCTGCCTAGTGTTTACTCAGCGAGCCAGGCAGCTGCAAGCTGTTTGAGGCCGTTCTTTCTCCCTGTGTTTACCTCCGTTCCCATGACGACCCGCACCACCATCTCCCAAGCGCCTGGAACTTGGCTCCGGCTTGTTTTGGTTACATTTGAAAGTTTTGCGCTGCTGTGTCTACCAGACTTAGCAGTGACTTCACCCAGCACCCAACACATGAGAGGAGTGCAGGAGTGACTGCAGCGCTGTTAGATCGGGGAAGCAGAGAGGGAGAGAGAAAGAGGTAAGGAAGAAGAGGGTGAGAGAGAGCAGGAGAGAGGAGGGAGGGAGGAGGCTGGTTGCAGGCAGGCATGCAGCGGGTGGGGGAGGGAGGGAGAGAAGCCAAGAGCATTACATCATTACTGGAGCAGAGTCAGAAGGGAAGGATATGAGTCAGTGGGCTCTCTCTCTCTCTCTCTCTCTCTCTCTCTCTCTCTCTCTCTCTCTCTCTCTCTCTCTCTCTCTCTCTCTCTCTCTCCCCTCTCTCCCTCTCTCTCTCGCTCTGTCTCTCTCTCTCTCCCTCTCTCTCCCCTCGCTCTCTCTCTCTCTCCCTCTCTCTCTCTCTCCCTCACTCTCCCACTCTCTCTCTCTCTCTCTCATTCTCCTCCCTCCTCTTGGACGGCTGCCAAGTCTCTTGTGTTCCACTCTCTAGTGCTTGAGTTGGAGATGGTACTCGGCCTACGACAGTATAGCTCAGTGTGTGTGTGTGTGTGTGTGTGTGTGTGTGTGTGTGTGTGTGGCTGTGCTGACCCTGGGATTTGTAGCTTAGACCCAGTAATATATAGTGGTTTGATATGATCTCAGACATACAGTAGGCACCATGAGGAGTCAACAACAAACTTCTAGAACAGACTTCTAGAACAGACTTCTAGAACAGACTTCTAGAACAGACTTCTAGAGACCTGGCAGTGTCAGTGGGGAGGACAGAGAGGAATAGAGAATCATAAAAGAAAGAGGGGGGGGGACAGGTAGGTGAGGTTGTAGCAGTGATGTCATGGTGTAGGGGAGAGGAGGGTGGAGAGAAGAGGAGGAGAGGAGGGGTGGAGAAGAGGACAGAAGGGAGAGGAGGAGAGAAGAGGTGGACAGGAGAGAAGAGGAGGAGATGCGAGGAGGTATGGAGGACAGAAGGAGAGGAGAGGAGGAAAGTAGAGGAAAATGGAGAAGAGGAGAGGAGAGGCCCTCAGTAACGTGAGATAGTCTATTGTCAGGACTGACCACAGTGTACCTGCTGTCCCAAGGGGCCTGCTGCCTGCTGCCCACACTATTAGCAATCCCCACTGTGGAGACACAGCCTGTCACACACACACACACACACACACACACACACACACACACACACACACACACACACACACACACACACACACACACACACACACACACACACACACACACACACACACACACACACACAGAAGTAAGCACACTTTATACATAAAAAGACACACATTGGTATGGCCCTGTGTTGTGGCTACAGCTTGTGGCGATGGGACCGTACAGTACAGGGACGGTGTATTGAGCCACGTTGGAACTTTGGCAAACCTGAACCCAGTGCTTCTTTAATGTTGCTTTGTGGTGGAGGCTATAAATTAGCATTTCTTAATGCAGTTTTGTCTTGCCCAGAAGGCCTTGAAGAGAATTGAATAAACATGTTGATTTCATTAGAACTGCCATTATGGACATGAATCCCAGCCAGTTTGTCAAAGGGGCGAACCCAATCACACAGCTAGCACAGCACATGTTGAATGTGTGTCCTATGTCAGCCTCATTGTACCTACATGCCTTTCCCCATGTGGAAGTGTTTACCTTCACATAGTCTCTCCTTCCCCCTGCCACATGTCACATGTGCTGCTGAATGGTTGTGATTGTGACGAATCACAATGTTGGACAGGACATGACATATCGTCCCAACCGTAATTGTGTGTGTGTGTGTGTGTGTGTGTGTGTGTGTGTGTGTGTGTGTGTGTGTGTGTGTGTGTGTGTGTGTGGTGTGTGTGTGTGTGTGTGTGGTGTGTGTGTGTGTGTGTGTGCAGTAATCTAAATGTCTGGAGCGTAAATGCACACATTTAGGTCTGGGAAAATACAGGTATTTGTTCAGGTGGGGGAACATTTGCTCAGCGACAGCCCCATTTGTCCATCATTCTCCAGTGCTAACACTAACTCTATGCTATTACCTCAATCACAGCCGGGATGGAGCGGCCCATCGATTACATCCAGACGTTTAGCGTCACTAACCTAAATGTCTCTGGTTAGCAGTCGTTGGCAAGTGTCCATGGAAATAGACCTTTACCAAAGCACTGAGTAGCAGAATCACAATGAATACTGGTTGTTATGGTTATTAGGCCTAGAGGATGGATGGATGGTTCCTCAAAGTAGGTTAGACTTCTGTATGAGGAGACTGGTGTAGTAGGCTAGGTTAGCTAAGGTTAGCCTACTGTATGAGGAGATGGGTGTAGTAGGCTAGGCTAGCTAAGGTTAGCCTACTGTATGAGGAGATGGGTGTAGAAGGCTAGGCTAGCTAAGGTTAGCCTACTGTATGAGGAGACTGGTGTAGTAGGCTAGGCTAGCTAAGGTTAGCCTACTGTATGAGGAGACGGGTGTAGTAGGCTAGGCTAGCTAAGGTTAGCCTACTGTATGAGGAGACGGGTGTAGTAGGCTAGGCTAGCTAAGGTTTGCCTACTGTATGAGGAGACGGGTGTAGTAGGCTAGGCTAGCTAAGGTTAGCCTACTGTATGAGGAGACTGGTGTAGTAGGCTAGGCTAGCTAAGGTTAGCCTACTGTATGAGGAGACGGTGTAGTAGGCTAGGCTAGCTAAGGTTAGACTTCTGTATGAGGAGACGGCTCTAGTAGGCTAGGCTACCTAAGGTTAGCCTACTGTATGAGGAGATGGGTGTGGTAGGCTAGGCTAGCTAAGGTAGACTTCTGTATGAGACGATGAGTGTAGTAGGCTAGGCTAGCTAAGGTTAGCCTACTGTATGAGGAGACGGGTGTAGTAGGCCTAGGCTAGCTAAGGTTAGCCTACTGTATGAGGAGATGGGTGTAGTAGGCTAGGCTAGCTAAGGTTAGCCTACTGTATGAGGAGACGGGTGTAGAAGGCTAAGCTAGTGGAGAGCAGGCAGCTGGGAGCCAGTGTTCTTACTAACAGGGATTTGGTGGCAGTTGTATAAATGATGTCACGCCACCAACCCCAGATAGAGTGGTCTGGATAGTTTGATCGTTCATTTGCTGCAGTCCAGAGCGAGCGAGTGAGTGGATGCGTCACAAATGGCTATGGGCCATGGTCAAAAGAAGTGCACTATACAGGGAATAGGGTGCCATTGGGGAAGCATCCAGTGAGTGAGTGAGTGAGTGGCTGAAACAAGCCTTGTTCTGCAGTGTAAGTATACAGCCTCCAGCCTCTAGCCTGGTCCTAATCCCTACATGTGATTTATTGATGTGGGTGCTACTGTGAATTGGCCTGTCAGCCTGGCCTGTCAGCCAGTCCACACACTGTGGTTACATTACGGACAGAGACATTCCCCATTGGAAGTTATTTGGGGAGTTCCTCCCATTCTTCTCTTCCGATCCTCTCAAGCTCTGTCAGGTTGGATGGGGAGCGTCGCTGCATAGCTATTTTCAGGTCTCCAGAGATGTTCGATCGGGTTCAAGTCCAGGCTTAGGCTTCTGACTGGGCCACTCAAGGACATTCAGAGACTTGTCCTGAAGCCACTCCTGCGTTGTCTTGGCTGTGTGCTTAGGGTCGTTGTCCTGTTGGAAGGTGAACTTTCTGGAGCAGGTTTTCATCCAGGTTCTCTCTGTACTTTTACTGAGGAGAGGATTATTTTATTTATTTTATTTTTGTTTTACCTTTATTTAACTAGACAAGTCAGCTAAGAACAAATTCTTATTTACAATGACGACCTAACCCCGGCCAAACCCTTCCCTAACCCGGACGATGCTGGGCCAATTGTTCACCGCCCTATAGGACTCCCAATCACGGCCGGTTGTGATACCCCCTGGAATCGAACCAGGATCTGTAGTGACGCCTCTAGCACTGAGATGCAGTGCCTTAGACCGCTGCGCCACTCAGTAGCCCGGTCAATGCTTTGGAGAGCAGAGAAGGCGAGAGGAGGCGAGAGGAGAGGAGGCGAGAGGAGAGGAGGCGAGAGGAGAGGATGAGAAGGGGATAGGAGGTGAGAGGAGAGGAGAGAAGGCAAGAGTAGAGGAGGTGAGTGGAGAGAAGGCGAGAGGAGAGGAGGTGAGAGAAGAGGAGGCGAGAGGAGAGGAAAGGAGGCGAGAGGAGAGAAGGCGAGAGGAGAGGAGGCGAGAGGAGAAAAAGAGAGAGAAGAGGAGGCAAGAGGAGAGGAAAGGAGAGGAGAGAAGGCGAGAGGAGAGAGAGAGGAGAGGAGAGGAGAGGAGAGGAGAGGAGAGGAGAGGAGAGGAGAGGAGAGGAGAGGAGAGGAGAGGAAAGGAGGCGAGAGGAGAGGAGGCGAGAGGAGAGGAGGCGAGAGGAGAAAAGAGAGAGGAGAGGAGGCGAGAGGAGAGGAGGCGAGAGGAGAAAGAGAGAAGAGGAGGCGAGAGGAGAGGAAAGAAGAGGAGAGGAGGTGAGAGGGAGAGGAGAGGAGAGGAGAGGAGGAGAGGAGAGGAGAGGAGAGGAGAGAGGAGAGGAGAGGAGAGGAGAGGAGAGGAGAGGAGAGGAAAGGAAAGGAAAGGAGGTGTGAGGAGAGGAACGGAGAGGAGAGGAGGCGAAGAGGAGAGGAGGCGAGAGGAGAGAAGAGAGAGAAGAGGAGAGAAGAGGAAAGGAGAGGAGAGAAGAGAGAGAAGAGGGGAGGGGAGAGTACAGCATCCTTTACTGTCTGTCTTATTTGTAAAGCCTCAAGTGTAAACAACTATACACCAAAGACTACAGAGAGGATGTAGACTGACATGTCTCCAACCCTAAACAAGCTGGAACTGGGACACTGGGACTGATTTAAAGACTGGATGGAAAAAGCTGCCTGCAAGGTGGATAGAAGCGTGTTTGTATGTTTGCTCCCCACCCCTCTAATAGTGTTCCTGCTACTCCCCATACACCTGAAGTGAAGTAACACGTCTGTTACAACACCAAATGTGTCTATTGCTGTTATGTGGTGATGTTCTTATGATAAAGATATGCACATGATTTATTATCTCTCTAAAGAACTTGGAACGTGTGTTCAGCACGGATGATGTTTAATACGCTTTCCCTGTCGTGTGTGTGTGTGTGTGTGTGTGTGGTGTGTGTGTGTGGTGGTGTGTGTGTGTGTGTGTGTGTGTGTGTGTGTGTGTGTGTGTGTGGGTGTGTGTGTGTGTGGTGTGTGTGTGCCTAGGCCTGTCCCTGGCTCCCTGTCATCACTACTGCACCTACGGAACAGACAGAGACAGCCACTGCCTGCCTCCATGGCTGGAACTCTGCCAGACCCCACCATGCAAGGCTCCTCTGTACTGATGCCTGTGAGTACACACACACACACACACACACGCATGCACACCAGTGGTGGTGAGTGGCGTTTAAGATGAGGGAGGGACGATTTTTTTCATGAGCATGGTCTTATTTCTATTACAGCATATTGGATGACTGTCATTCATATTCCATTCACCCAGTTCAATGTAACAGTGATGGGTTTAGGCTACAACATGATATTCTAATTTCCCCTATATCCATCATGAGGTTGCTACAACCTAGCCTATGAATTAAAGATTACAACGTAGGTGCACACAGGTCGAGAGACAAATTTGATGTGACAGACAGTGACACATGGACAGACAGTGACATTCCGTACCCCCTTGCACACTCGTGCCTGCATCTAGCTAATATAGGATGTAATCATTAGTCCCAACAGTTGTAAATGTGTCACGCTCTGACCTAGGAGAGCTGTGTTTTCTCTGTTTAGTTAGGTCAGGGTGTTATAGGTGGGGTGGGCGTTCTATGTTCGGTTTTCTATGTTTTGGCCGGGTATGGGTTTCCAATCAGAGGCAGGTTTGTTTATCGTTGTCTCTGATTGGAAGCCATACTTAGGCAGCCTGTTTTTCCTTTGTTGTTTGTGGGTAGTTGTTTTCTGTTTTGTTCCTTGTAACCTGACGGAACTGTTGACGGTCATTTTGTTGTTTTGATTTAGTGTTCCATTAAAGTAAAATATGAGCACTTTACCCGCCGCGGCCTTGGTCCCCTTTGTACGACCCTCGTTACAAAATTAGATTTTCTATTGTACAAATTCAAGTATGTTTATCCCCGTTTTGTTCCGTTTGCTCCCGTTTAAGAACAGAATCGGCGGAATGAATACACCACTGATCACGTGTAAACACACAGCCATGTTGTATTCCTTCTCACATCCATGCGCTCTCCTGCTCTCACCTCTTCCTTTCGCTTGTGGACTTCAATGCACAACACATCAGCTATACGTGACCAGGAGTAAACACCTTTCCAAGCCAAACCGCTACACACATCCTACATCGTTGTCCCCATATTAGCTAAAGTAATGTCCTTGTCAACATAGCTAATAGAACTAATGTGTTAGTAAACCTGCTACAATCATGCAATAATATTACAGTGTATAGTCAGTAAATAAATTAGTAAAACCTTGACTTGGAAGAGTTCCAGTGTTGTGTTGGAAAGCCATAGCCAGCTAGCTAACATAGCATCCCTCTGTTTGAGCAGGGTGTTTCAGTAGGCTAAACTAGCTAGCTGCATTTTCTAGCTAAGTCAAGTGAAACTGAAAGTGGGAAAAAAATGATTCTCTCTTGATTCTCCTTCATATTGGAATAAATTAATTTGTTCAAAACTGTTCAACTATTGTCTTTCACTCTCTTTAAGTCAACTACACATTTAATGCACTGCAGCGCTATCTAGCTGTAGCTTATGCTTTCAGTACTAGATTCATTCTCTGATCATTTGATTGGGTGGACAACATGTCTGTTCAAGCGGCAAGATCTCTGATAGGTTGGAGGACATCCTCTGGAAGTTGTCATAATTACTATGTAAGTCTATGGAAGGGGGTGAGAACAATGAGCCTCCTTGGTTTTGTATTGAATTCAATGCACCCAGAGGAGGACGGAAGCTAGATGTCCTCCGGCTACACCATGGTTCTACCCTACAGAATGCTGTTGAGGCTATTGTAGACCTTCTTTACAAATTAGTGTGTTTTAATCAATTATTTGGTGACGTGAATATATTTAGTATAGTTTTTATCTAAAAGGGATAACGTTTACATTTTTTACCATTTTTATTTTTATGAAATTCACTGAGGAGGATGATCCTCCCCTTCCTCCTCTGAGGAGCCTCCACTGATGTACACACACACACACACACACACACACACACACACACACACACACACACACACACACACACACACACACACACACACACACACACACACACACACACACACACACACACACACACACACACACACACACATATCTCCTCCCCTCTTTCAGTCTGTAATATCTGTGGGTTTTCCCACGTATTTCCCACCATATAAATGATTCATCACTATTTATCCAAACGAACATCTCCTGCAGTGTGGCTTTCAGATGCTGGCTCTTCATCTCCGAATAGATTCTAATCAAGCCAATGAGATTTAAGGTCGGTGCAGTAGTGGGAGACAGACAGAGAATGATAACAACTCTGAGAAAGCTCCCCGTATCATAATTCTAATGATACCACATATGTTCTCATGGTAACACAAGACAGGCTGTGTTTATGGTGTGGAAAAAACCTCCCATGTTTATTAAATTAGGAGCTAAGCCTTTCTGGAGGAAGATTGACGGGTCAGGAAAGGGGTGCAGGTTTGGGTGATATTTATACACAAAACACACTTAGAGCAATTAAGGTTGTGTGGAGGGGTTCTGGGGCTGGGCCTCTGTGGACGGGGAGAGGTGCATCAGGGGTAGTGGGGGTCATCGGGGGGTGGGGGGGTTGTTGGGGTAGTGGGGGACATCAGGGGGGTGGGGGGGGGGGGGGGGTTGTTGGGAGGGTTAGTGGGGTAGTGGGGGACATCAGGGGGGTGGGGGGGTTGTTCAGAGGGTTAGTGGGGGTAGTGAGGGGGTCATCACAGGGGTGGGGGGTTGTTGGGAGGGTTAGTGGGGTAGTGGGGGTCATCAGGGGGGTGGGGGTTGTTGGGAGGGTTAGTGGGGTGTGTGTGTGGGTCCCCTTTAATCACCACTTTAACAATTTTTAACCCCCACTTTAACTATTAAACATCTGACCCTGTATCACACATCACCCATAGAAACAACCACACACAGAGAACCCATACAAACAACCACAGACAGCATGCATGTGGCAACTAGAGCTGACCAGAAAACACACAAACAGGAAGCCAAACTAGCAGTGAGGGAGGTAACACAGGAAGCGAGCCCAGCATTGAGGGAGTTAAAACAGGAAGCCAGCCCAGCAGTGACAGAGTTAAAGCAGGAAGCCAGCCCAGCAGTGAGGGAGTTAAAACAGGAAGCCAGCTCAGCAGTGAGGGAGTTAAAGCAGGAAGCCAGCCCAGCAGTGAGGGAGTTAAAACAGGAAGCCAGCCCAGTAGTGAGGGAGTTAAAACAGGAAGCCAGCCCAGCAGTGAGGGAGTTAAAACAGGAAGCCAGCCCAGCAGTGAGGGAGTTAAAACAGGAAGCCAGCCCAGCAGTGAGGGAATTAAAACAGGAAGCTAGCCCAGCAGTGAGGGAATTAAAACAGGAAGCCAGCCCAGCAGTGAGGGAATTAAAACAGGAAGCTAGCCCAGCAGTGAGGGAGTTAAAACAGGAAGCTACTACCAGGGTGTGTGTCTGTTAATAGCACTGTCTTTGTCAGACACACACACCACATGTCTCCTTGATAAGTGTGTGTGTGTGTGTGTGTGTGTGTGTGTGTGTGTGTGTGTGTGTGTGTGTGTGTGTGTGTGTGTGTTGCCGTAGTGTGATATATTGTTGTGGTCCTCAGATGGAGAGGCAGATGTCTATGTGTTCCAGTATGATGGGTATGCAGGGCCCCAACCATCCCAGCTCCTGTTCCTCTCCTCACGGACCCTCCATGCACTCTGAGGCCAAACTGGTGAGTCTCAATCCTCACCAACACACACATACACACACTAAATACACCTGAATAATAAAAACACACACACACACACCCTTCCACACACAGATACATGCTCAATGTTTTATACCGTTCTCTTTTCCACTTGGCCGTGCCAACAAAAAGCTGCGCTTGTTTTAAAGTCTCCGTGCGGATTTCATCATTTTGTGTGTGTGTGTGTGTGTGTGTGTGTGTGTGTGTGTGTGTGTGTGTGTGTGTGTGTGTGTGTGCGTGCGTGCGTGCGTGCGTGCGTGCGTGCGTGCGTGCGTGCGTGCGTGCGTGCGTGCGTGCGTGTGTGTGGAATCAAAGCTGCTAGGTCTGAACCTGTAGGAGCAGAGCAGAGCAGCGCTGGAGTCTCAGAGAGCCTGAATAAAAGGCCCTTTATGTGGCTGGGCTGGGCTGCCCACCGCACTGCACCGACTGGCTGACTGATGTATATCTTAATGTACAGAACATGTTGTGGAATTGTGCAACTTGTTAGCACTAGTTTAACACAGCGGGATGGAAACGGAATGACCTCATCCCTCACAAAGCAGGCAGTTAGAGAGAGGAGGGGGAGTGAGAGAAGGCTGAGAGAGAGGGAGGACTGCGAGGGAGAGAGAGGGAGAAATGGAGAGGGGGTAGAGGGAAAAGAGAGGGAGGAGAGGAGCGAAGATAGGAGATGACAGAAGAAAGGAGAGAGGGAGGAGAGGGGGGTTGAGGAACGAGAGAAGAAGCAGAGAGAGGCAGAGGCAGAGAGAGAGAGGCAGAGAGAGAGAGAGAAAGAGAGAGGCAGAGAGAGAGTGAGAGAGAGAGGCAGAGAGAGAGAGAGGCAGAAAGAGAGAGAGAAAGAGAGAGACAGAGATAGGCAGAGAGAGAGAGAGCGGTAGAGGGAGGCAGAGAGAGAGTGAGAGAGAGAGGCAGAGAGAGAGAGAGAGAAAGAGAGAGGCAGAGAGAGAGAGAGAAAGAGAGAGGCAGAGAGAGAGAGCGGCAGAGAGAGAGAGAGGCAGAAAGAGAGAGAGAAAGAGAGAGACAGAGATAGGCAGAGAGAGAGAGAGCGGTAGAGGGAGGCAGAGAGAGAGTGAGAGAGAGAGGCAGAGAGAGAGAGAGGCAGAAAGAGAGAGAGAAAGAGAGAGACAGAGATAGGCAGAGAGAGAGAGAGCGGTAGAGGGAGGCAGAGAGAGAGTGAGAGAGAGAGGCAGAGAGAGAGAGAGAGAAAGAGAGAGGCAGAGAGAGAGAGCGGCAGAGAGAGGCAGAAGGAGGTGGTCTAAGGCAAGTGGCTGGTCAGAATAAAGTGCTGTTTGCTCTCCTGACTTGTTTAATGGCCCACTGATTACTGAGGTTGGTGAGATTGAGAGGGGGGGGGGTAGAAAGAGAGGGAAGAGAGAAGGAAAGACAGAGAGAAGTAGCGATGGGAGGGAGAGAGAGAGAGAGACAGAGGGAGGGTGAGATAGAAAGACAGTGAGAGGTCATTAGCAGAGTGATTGCTCTGATAGACGAGAGAGAGAGAGAGAGAGAAAGAGGGAGAGTGAGAAAGAGGGAGAGAGAGAGAGGGAGAGGGATGGGGAGAGGGAGAGAGCGGGAGAGAGAGAAAGAGGGAGAGAGAGAGAGGGAGAGAGATGGGGAGAGAGAGCGGGAGAGAGAGAAAGAGGAAGAGAGCGGGAAAGAGGGAGAGGGAGGGAGAGAGAAAGAGGGAGAGAGAGGGGGGAGAGAGAGGGTGCATTCTCAGGGCACTTACGTGTCCCTCTTCCTCCTGCTCTCTCTCTCTAGATTGATCATCTTTGTAGTCTTTTGCATCTCTCCTGCTGTTCCTATGGTAACACGCTGGAGTAAGACAATATTAGTGTTTTAGTCTTATCTCTGCATTGGCCTCCATCCAGACATCCAGATCTTTTCCTTTTATTTTCCCCCTCTCGCCTATCGTTGTAATTGAATTGTAAATGCCAAGGCCACTAATAAACACAAGCAGACAGTCCTCAGAAAATGACCAAGGCTTCATTACTAGACTAACCTACAGGCTGCTTGACCAGTCAGTTATTCATTCATACTCTATTCATGACCAGATGGTTTGAGATTTGGGCCCTGACATTTGAATGGCCCTGATATCTTGAAAGGTCCTGATGGAATCCCATGATTGTGGACAGAGAGTGAGAGGCTAATCGGCTTATCAGGCTCAGATCTCCAGCGTGGTTTTCATAAGGAACTGACGGACGGAGTGGGGGAGGGATGGGGAAGCGGGGGAACAGGGTTTCATGGGATCTCTGGTGTCTGTAATATCCGCACCCGGGCCAAGTCGATAAATACGGCCGTGCTATCGGGTGTCTGCGGCGTGATCAGGTCCATATGTCCCCAGCGATGCACTCGATCCAGCCCTAATCACGTTACCCTGGACCATGTTGACTTTCCGCCAATGGGAAATCTCCCTCACTGTAACCCCACACCCCCCCAGCTTTACAACCTCAGAGCCTCAGACCCCTGGCCCAGCCGCTCACTACAGGAACATTTACATTAAGAGAGATGGAGGGAGGGGGAGAGGGAGGGAGGGAGGGAGAGAGGGAGGGAGAGCGAGGGGGAGAGGGAGAGAGTGAGTGAGAGAGAGAGAGAGAGAGAGAGAGAGAGAGAGAGAGAGAGAGAGAGAGAGAGAGAGAGAGAGAGATCAAGTGGGGGGGTGAGAAAGAGAGAATTTGAAAGACAGAAATTGATAAAAGATACTGGAGAGAGAGATGTGTGTTGTGGTAACTGAAGGCCTCCCCTGGCGGAGTTAACCCTCTCCTGCCCAGTGGGAGTGTGTGCTGCTGCTGAGGGCCCGGGGCTTGGGGGGGCTAATGACGGCTAATAGATTTTGCGGTGGGGCTGAGCTGCTAGGAGGCCTAGGGAGACCTGTCTCTGTCTGTCTCTAGTGTAAATAGTTAATGAGCTGCAGGGAGGGCTGAAGGCAGAGGGGATATAGGGAGGGCTGATACAGGGAGGACTGATACAGGGAGGGCTGAAGACAGAGGGGATATAGGGAGGGCTGATACAGGGAGGGCTGAAGACAGAGGGGATATAGGGAGGGCTGATACAGGGAGGGCTGATACAGGGAGGGCTGATACAGGGAGGGCTGAAGGCAGAGGGGATATAGGGAGGGCTGATACAGGGAGGACTGATACAGGGAGGGCTGAAGACAGAGGGGATATAGGGAGGGCTGATACAGGGAGGACTGATACAGGGAGGGCTGAAGGCAGAGGGGATATAGGGAGGGCTGATACAGGGAGGGCTGATACAGGGAGGGCTGAAGGTAGAGGGGATATAGGGAGGACTGATACAGGGAGGGCTGATACAGGGAGGGCTGAAGGCAGAGGGGATATAGGGAGGACTGATACAGGGAGGACTGATACAGGGAGGGCTGAAGACAGAGGGGATATAGGGAGGGCTGATACAGGGAGGGCTGATACAGGGAGGGCTGATACAGGGAGGGCTGAAGGCAGAGGGGATATAGGGAGGGCTGATACAGGGAGGACTGATACAGGGAGGGCTGAAGACAGAGGGGATATAGGGAGGGCTGATACAGGGAGGACTGATACAGGGAGGGCTGAAGGCAGAGGGGATATAGGGAGGGCTGATACAGGGAGGGCTGAAGGTAGAGGGGATATAGGGAGGACTGATACAGGGAGGGCTGATACAGGGAGGGCTGAAGGCAGAGGGGATATAGGGAGGGCTGATACAGGGAGGGCTGATACAGGGAGGGCTGAAGACAGAGGGGATATAGGGAGGGCTGATACAGGGAGGGCTGATACAGGGAGGGCTGAAGGCAGAGGGGATATAGGGAGGGCTGATACAGGGAGGGCTGATACAGGGAGGGCTGATACAGGGAGGGCTGATACAGGGAGGGCTGATACAGGGAGGGCTGAAGGCAGAGGGGATATAGGGAGGGCTGATACAGGGAGGGCTGATACAGGGAGGGCTGATACAGGGCTGATACAGGGAGGGCTGAAGGCAGAGGGGATATAGGGAGGGCTGATACAGGGAGGGCTGAAGGCAGAGGGGATATAGGGAGGGCTGATACAGGGAGGGCTGATACAGGGCTGATACAGGGAGGGCTGATATAGGGAGGGCTGATACAGGGAGGGCTGATACAGGGCTGATACAGGGAGGGCTGATACAGGGAGGGCTGATACAGGGAGGGCTGATACAGGGAGGGCTGAAGGCAGAGGGGATATAGGGAGGGCTGATACAGGGAGGGCTGATACAGGGAGGGCTGATACAGGGAGGGCTGATATAGGGAGGGCTGATACAGGGAGGGCTGATACAGGGCTGATACAGGGAGGGCTGATATAGGGAGGGCTGATACAGGGAGGGCTGATACAGGGAGGGCTGATATAGGGAGGGCTGATACAGGGAGGGCTGATACAGGGCTGATACAGGGAGGGCTGATACAGGGAGGGCTGATATAGTGAGGGCTGATACAGGGAGGGCTGATACAGGGAGGGCTGATATAGGGAGGGCTGATACAGGGCTGATACAGGGAGGGCTGATACAGGGCTGATACAGGGAGGGCTGATACAGGGAGGGCTGATATAGGGAGGGCTGATACAGGGAGGGCTGATACAGGGAGGGCTGATATAGGGCTGAAGGCAGGTCGGAAATAGGGAGGGCTGATACAGTGGGGCTCCCGAGTGGTGCAGTGGTCTAAGCCACTGCATCTCAGTGCTTGAGGCGTCACTACAGACACCCTGGTTTGATTCCAGGCTGTATCACAACCTGCCGTGATTGGGAGTCCCATAGGGCGGCAAACAACTGGCCCAGCATCGTCCGGGTTTGGCCGGTGTACGCCGTCACTGTAAGATGGCGAGATAGCGTCGACAGAGATTCCTAAGTCCTTAGGAAACTATGCACTATTTCGTTTTTTTATGTATTATTTCTTACATTGTTAGCCCAGAAAATCTTAAGTGTTATTACATACAGCCAAGAAGAACTATTGGATGTAAGAGCGACGTCAACTTACCAACATTACAACCAGGAATACAGATACCACGACAGCCCTCAAGGAACTTCACTGGACTCTATGTAAACTGGAAACCATATATCCTGAGGCTGCATTTATTGTAGCTGGGGATTTTAACAAAGCAAATTTGAGAACAAGACTACCTAAATTCTGTCAGCATATTGATTGCAGCACTCTCGCGGGCAATACACTGGACCACTGCTACTCTATCTTCCACGATGCATATAAGGCCCTCCCTTCGGAAAATCCGACTGCGACTCTGTCTTACTCCTATCGTCTTATAGGCAGAAACTCAAACAGGATGTACCCGTGACTAGAACCATTCAATGCTGGTCTGACCAATCGGAATCCACACTTCAAGATTGTTTTGATCACGTGGACTGGGAAATGTTCCGGGCAGCTTCAGAGAATAACGTCGATCTATATGCTGACTCGGTGAGTGAGTTTATAAGGAAGTGCATTGGAGATGTTGTACCCACTGTGAATATTAAAACCCACCCTAACCAAAAACCATGGATGGATGGCAGCATTCGCGCAAAACTGAAAGCGCGAACCACCGCATTTAACCATGGAAAGAGGACTGGGAATATGGCTGAATATAAACAGTATAGTTATTCCCTCCGCAAGGCAATCAAACAATGTGAAATGTCTGTATAGGGACAAAGTGGAGTCGCAATTCAACGGCTCAGACACAAGACGTATGTGGCAGGGTCTACAGGCAATTACGGACTACAAAAAGAAAATCAGCCATGTCACTGACACTGACGTATTGCTTCCAGACAAACTAAACACCTTCTTTGCCTGCTTTGAGGATAATACAGTGCCACCAACACAGCCCGCTAACAAGGACTGCAGCCCCCCTCTCCTCCATGGCCGATGTGAGTAAGACATTTAAACGTGTTAACCCTCGCAAGGCTGCTGGCCCAGACGGCATCCCTAGCCGCGTCCTCAGAGCATGCGCAGACCAGCTGGCTGGTGTGTTTACGGACATATTCCATCGCTCCCTATCCCAGTCTGCTATCCCCACATGCTTCAAGATGGCTTTTCCTTCCTGTACCCAAGAAGGAAAAGATAACTGAACTAAATGACTATCGCCCTGTAGCACTCACTTCTGTCATCATGAAGTGCTTTGAGAGACTACTCAAGGATCATATCACCTCCACCTTACCTGCCACCCTAGACCCACCCACCCTAGACCCACCACTGATCTCAGTCCAGCCCTGCACCACTCGCTCAGCAGGCTATAGCCAGCACTCTCCCTCAGCCCTGATCTCAGTCCAGCCCTGCAACACTCGCTCAGCAGGCTATAGCCAGCACTCTCCCTCACAGCCCTGATCTCAGTCCAGCCCTGCACCACTCGCTCAGCAGGCTATAGCCAGCACTCTCCCTCAGCCCTGATCTCAGTCCAGCCCTGCACCACTCGCTCAGCAGGCTATAGCCAGCACTCTCCCTCAGCCCTGATCTCAGTCCAGCCCTGCAACACTCGCTCAGCAGGCTATAGCCAGCACTCTCCCTCAGCCCTGATCTCAGTCCAGCCCTGCAACACTCGCTCAGCAGGCTATAGCCAGCACTCTCCCTCACAGCCCTGATCTCAGTCCAGCCCTGCACCACTCGCTCAGCAGGCTATAGCCAGCACTCTCCCTCAGCCCTGATCTCAGTCCAGCCCTGCAACACTCGCTCAGCAGGCTATAGCCAGCACTCTCCCTCAGCCCTGATCTCAGTCCAGCCCTGCACCACTCGCTCAGCAGGCTATAGCCAGCACTCTCCCTCAGCCCTGATCTCAGTCCAGCCCTGCACCACTCGCTCAGCAGGCTATAGCCAGCACTCTCCCTCAGCCCTGATCTCAGTCCAGCCCTGCAACACTCGCTCAGCAGGCTATAGCCAGCACTCTCCCTCAGCCCTGATCTCAGTCCAGCCCTGCACCACTCGCTCAGCAGGCTATAGCCAGCACTCTCCCTCAGCCCTGATCTCAGTCCAGCCCTGCACCACTCGCTCAGCAGGCTATAGCCAGCACTCTCCCTCAGCCCTGATCTCAGTCCAGCCCTGCACCACTCGCTCAGCAGGCTATAGCCAGCACTCTCCCTCAGCCCTGATCTCAGTCCAGCCCTGCACCACTCGCTCAGCAGGCTATAGCCAGCACTCTCCCTCACAGCCCTGATCTCAGTCCAGCTCTGCACCACTCGCTCAGCAGGCTATAGCCAGCACTCTCCCTCAGCCCTGATCTCAGTCCAGCCCTGCAACACTCGCTCAGCAGGCTATAGCCAGCACTCTCCCTCACAGCCCTGATCTCAGTCCAGCCCTGCACCACTCGCTCAGCAGGCTATAGCCAGCACTCTCCCTCACAGGCCTGATCTCAGTCCAGCCCTGCACCACTCGCTCAGCAGGCTATAGCCAGCACTCTCCCTCACAGCCCTGATCTCAGTCCAGCCCTGCACCACTCGCTCAGCAGGCTATAGCCAGCACTCTCCCTCACAGCCCTGATCTCAGTCCAGCCCTGCACCACTCGCTCAGCAGGCTATAGCCAGCACTTTCCCTCAGCCCTGATCTCAGTCCAGCCCTGCACCACTCGCTCAGCAGGCTATAGCCAGCACTCTCCCTCAGCCCTGATCTCAGTCCAGCCCTGCACCACTCGCTCAGTAGCAGCTGACATAGTTGTACAAGTGAGCACACACGCTGTGTGTGTGTGTTTGTGTTTGTCGAAACACAGTATTCTATTTCTGAAAGTCTATTTTTTTAGATGGTTTGATGTCATTGTTTGTTTGATGAAAGTCTTTCTCGCTCCATTTCTGTGGACAGGAAGAGCCACAACAAACCCTCATCAACTTCTACACAATGTCTCCCTGTGTGCCAACCACGGGACATAAGTCACAAATGTGAGCGGGTTCCAATTTCAAAGTGGTGTAGTCTCCGACCGTGGGTTAGTATCTGTTTAATGTAAAGCTGTTATCACCCGTTCCTTTCCAACTGCCGTTCAGTTGGTTTAGAAAAATGCGGACAGATTTAAAAAGCTCTGCTTCTGAGCTGCAGCTCGTGTATAAAAACGTGTTATTTATTATCTGGGTAATTATCTATTGTTTACATTGTTACTAGGGACAATAAATGTGTCACTAAGCGTCAGGCTTGGTGCTGAGTTTCTTATGAGGTAAACAATACTATATGCTCCTACACTGCAGCTCTGTTGGCCACGGACCTGGCACTGGATGGGCCATGACATCATCCTTGGCACGCTCTAAATGTACTCCTTTTTACTTGAGGAGGGAAAAAAGAGTTTCTCTTAAAGAAACATTTCATAATATGCACCGAGACCAGCCATCAAAGCTATCCTGATGCAAGAGTTGTAGTTTGAGTCGATGGATTTTTTCACCTCAACTCTTCATCATCACATTTTTAGTTTTATGATCCTACTAAACTTGTATATTGTTTTAAACCCGGCACTCTCCCTCACAGCCCTGATCTCAGTTTTATTTGACCATTGAAGTACTTGTTGTACTGAATTCTGCAAAATACATCAAATATGTAGGTCAGAAATAACAAGTGTACGAGAGAGTCATATTTACAGAGTTGTTCAATGAGGTCAAGAAAGAAGAGGCAATTTCCACCTTCACTCCATGTTGAGTGATTAACTGTGTCAAGTCATTTTCACTCCATGTTGAGTGATTAACTGTGTCAAGTCATTTTCACTCCATGTTGAGTGATTAACTGTGTCAAGTCATTTTCACTCCATGTTGAGTGATTAACTGTGTCAAGTCATTTTCACTCCATGTTGAGTGATTAACTGTGTCAAGTCATTTTCACTCCATGTTGAGTGATTAACTGTGTCAAGTCATTTTCACTCCATGTTGAGTGATTAACTGTGTCAAGTCATTTTCACTCCATGTTGAGTGATTAACTGTGTCAAGTCATTTTCACTCCATGTTGAGTGATTAACTGTGTCAAGTCATTTTCACTCCATGTTGAGTGATTAACTGTGTCAAGTCATTTTCACTCCATGTTGAGTGATTAACTGTGTCAAGTCATTTTCACTCCATGTTGAGTGATTAACTGTGTCAAGTCATTTTCACTCCATGTTGAGTGATTAACTGTGTCAAGTCATTTTCACTCCATGTTGAGTGATTAACTGTGTCAAGTCATTTTCACTCCATGTTGAGTGATTAACTGTGTCAAGTCATTTTCACTCCATGTTGAGTGATTAACTGTGTCAAGTCATTTTCACTCCATGTTGAGTGATTAACTGTGTCAAGTCATTTTCACTCCATGTTGAGTGATTAACTGTGTCAAGTCACCTTCACTCCATGTTGAGTGATTAACTGTGTCAAGTCATTTTCACTCCATGTTGAGTGATTAACTGTGTCAAGTCACCTTCACTCCATGTTGAGTGATTAACTGTGTCAAGTCACCTTCACTCCATGTTGAGTGATTAACTGTGTCAAGTCATTTGTAACTACTTACACCATTAAATGGTATGAGAGCGAGAGAGCAAGAGAGAGAAAGATGGAGAGTTAGAAAAAGAGAGAGAGAGAAAGATGGAGAGTTAGTGTCACGTCCTGACCAGTATAAGGGGTTATTGGTTATTGTAGTTTGGTCAGGACGTGGCAGGGGGTATTTGTTTTATGTGGTTCGGGGTTTTATGGGATATGTATTTATGTAAGAGGGGTGTTTGATTTATGTGTTCCGGGGTTTTTGGATAATGTTCTTGTTTTGTATCTCTATGGTTTTCTATGTTGTGTATTTCTTTGTGTTGGCCTGGTATGGCTCTCAATCAGGAACAGCTGTACATCGTTGTTGCTGATTGAGTGTCATACTTAGGTAGCCTGTTTTCACCTGTCCCTTTGTGGGAAGTTGTTGTTGTACTGCTGTGTGTTAGCCTGCAACACTGTTCGTTTGATCGTTTTGTTAATTAAGTGTTCAAATAAAGTTAAGATGAGCACTCAACCCGCTGCGCCTTGGTCCATTACGTACGACGACCATTACAGTTAGAAACAGAGAGAGAAACAGAGACAGACAGACGAACAGAGAGAGAGAGAGAGAGAGACAGATGGAGAGAGAGAGCGAGAGACAGACAGACAGACAGACAGACAGACAGACAGCACCTCTGGCTAGACCGTGGGTGGTGTTGTAGAAGAATACCAGCAGCAGACAATAGGAGTGTATCTCCAGGTTTTGTAAGCAACATCTGTATGAATGGTGGCATTGTCAGGGGGTGATGTCATTGGAGAGAGAGGGACGGTGAGCCAAGGACACAGCTGAACGTGAGCTCTACTGCTGCAGCCGTTCTGTTACAACTGACTGACTGCTAGTGTGTAGGGTTAAACTGTGTGTGTGTGTGTGTGTGTGTGTGTGTGTGTGTGTGTGTGTGTGTGTGTGTGTGTCGTGAGCGTGCTTTTGCACTGTGTGTGTGTGTTGAGACAAACAGTGCCTCTTGCAGTGTGTGTCTGTACAGGGTAAAGTGAGGCATAACGGAGGAGAACTAACAGGGATACAGACTTACAGGTCAACTAGCATCCTTCTACATTGTCAAACGTCAGTATTTCTCCACAGACAGTTTCTCAGAACATGTGAGCTTGGTGAGGATGTACAGTGAAGGGTTAAAACACTAACAGTGTGTGTGTCTGCCAGCTTATCTATGGTGAGGCCTGACAAGGAAGGGAGAGATAGAGGGAGGGAGTTAGAGAGGTGGGTGTCTCCCTCCACCATGGTGCTGACACCAGGGGCTTAGAGTAGGGTCACGACCCACCCACAACCATGGGCTACAGTCATATTCACAAGCATAGGAATATGGCTCAAAACACCTCTTTTCTACTTGTGTTCCGCTCTGTGTGCGTGTGTGTGTGTGTTTTTTTCACGCGTGAACATGTGTATGTGTGTGGGAGAGGGACTCGGTAGGGCGGAGGGCAGGGGCGGAGCAGAGCAGTGTGTCTGCTGTGTTTGTCTTTGGGTGACTGCGTGTTGTTTTAGCTGTGCTGATGGGAGGCTGATTTGAGGCTGATGGGAGGCGTATGTGTGAAGGCATTCAGGGTACGGTTCAGGGCCTGTGAATGGGACAGGACTAGCCTCCAGGGCTCCCTCCCCTCCGGCAGGGCTAGGCCAGGGTAAACCAGCCAGCCAGTCAGCCGGCCAGCCAACACCAGATGGGTAGATGGCTAACACTTTATGTAACCTCTCTGACCAGTTTCTCATCTACACTTTTCTAAGTGCAACTCTTCAATAACAATCTGTGAAAACACACCCCTTTCTGTTAACATTTCTCTCATAGTGTCATATATTCACTCATTAGTACAGACTTCCTATTTCCCATGAGATTCATTGCCTGTTAACGTGTTGTCATTTTCTGGCCTCAGTAACATCACTTCCTCATGGCTGTGGGTGTCAGTTAAGTCACCTCTCTCTCTCCACTCTGTCAGGTTTGGTTCCCAATGTTAGCGTAAATGCTAAAGCTAAATGTAGCATGTGACATGTTAGATCATAATGACAAGAGAAACACATTCTGAAGGAAAACACAATTAGAAGTCAATTCTAGGGGCCTCCCGAGTGGGGCAGTGGTCTAAGACACTGCATCACAGTGCTAGCTGTGCCACTAGAGATTCTGGGTTCGAGTCCATGCTCTGTGAGACCCATGGGGCGGCGCATAATTGGCCCAGCGTCGTCCGGGTTAGGGGAGGGTTTGGCCGGCAGGGATGTCCTTGTCCCATCGCTCACTAGCAACTCCTGTGGCGGGCCGGGCGCAGTGCACGCTGACACGGTCGCCAGGTGTACGGTGTTTCCTCCGACACATTGGTGCGGCTGGATTCCGGGTTGGATGGGCATTGTGTCAAGAAGCAGTGCAGCTTGGTTGGGTCGTGTTTTGGAGGACGCATGGCTCTCGACCTTCGCCTCTCCTGAGTCCGTACGGGAGTTGCAGCGACGAGACAAGACTGTAACTACCAGTTGGACACCACGAGATTGGGGAGAAAAAGTAACAAAATGAAAAATAAAAAAGAGGTACATTCCGGTGGTTAGCCAATCAGAGGCAGACAGACAGGTTCTCTTGTTATCAGAACCATATGGTAACACCAGCCCAGTTGACCCAGTTGTTAACCATTCAACAGTTGACCCAGTTGTTAACCATTCAACAGTTGACCCAGTTGTTAACCATTCAACAGTTGACCCAGTTGTTAACCATTCAACAGTTGACCCAGTTGTTAACCATTCAACAGTTGACCCAGTTGTTAACCATTCAACAGTTGACCCAGTTGTTAACCATTCAACAGTTGTCCCAGTTGTTAACCATTCAACAGTTGACCCAGTTGTTAACCATTCAACAGTTGACCCAGTTGTTAACCATTCAACAGTTGACCCAGTTGTTAACCATTCAACAGTTGACCCAGTTGTTAACCATTCAACAGTTGACCCAGTTGTTAACCATTCAACAGTTCACCCAGTTGTTAACCATTCAACAGTTGACCCAGTTGTTAACCATTCAACAGTTGACCCAGTTGTTAACCATTCAACAGTTGACCCAGTTGTTAACCATTCAACAGTTGACCCAGTTGTTAACCATTCAACAGTTGACCCAGTTGTTAACCATTCAACAGTTGACCCAGTTGTTAACCATTCAACAGTTGACCCAGTTGTTAACCATTCAACAGTTCACCCAGTTGTTAACCATTCAACAGTTGACCCAGTTGTTAACCATTCAACAGTTGACCCAGTTGTTAACCATTCAACAGTTGACCCAGTTGTTAACCATTCAACAGTTGACCCAGTTGTTAACCATTCAACAGTTGACCCAGTTGTTAACCATTCAACAGTTGACCCAGTTGTTAACCATTCAACAGTTCACCCAGTTGTTAACCATTCTGTTTCAGCCATGGTAAAGACGACAACACAGCTAGGGAAAGTGATCTGTTATTCTAGCGATCTGTGTAACCACACTGAACAAAAATATAAACGCAACATGTAAAGTGTTGGTCCCATGTTTCCCATGTTCCCCTACCCTTTTTTTAAGGTGTCTGTGGCCAACAGATGCTTATCTGTATTTCCAGTCATGTGAAATCTATAGATTAGGGCCTGATGAATTCAAATGGACTGATTTCCTTATATAAACTGTAACTCAGTAAAATCTTTGAAATTGTTGCATATAGCGTTTATATTTGTGTTCAGTATATGTCTGATAAACAGAAACTTTATCAAAGTCTATTAATACAAACTGTCAAATAAATATTTGAATTTATGATTCAGATGAATGATTTTGGAAGCACTACTTTCCACATCCCTTCTACTCTCTATCTGAAATAGCTGCAGCAAGGTGCCTTTTGTCTCAATTTGCCTCTAACATTAGATTAGCCCAGGCACTTTGTTCCTGACTGTGCTCCTGTGATCATACCTCCCCCTCTCTCTCTCGCCCTCTCTTCCTCCCCCCCTCTCTCTATCTCTCTCTCTCGCCCTCTCTTCCTCCCCCTCTCTCTCTATCTCTCTCCCTCCCCCTCTCTCTCTATATCTCTCTCTCTCTCACCCTCCCTTCCTCCCCCTCTCTCTCTATCTCTCTCCCTCTCTTCCTCCCCCTCTCTCTCTATCTCTCTCTCTCTCGCCCTCCCTTCCTCCCCCTCTATCTCTCTCTCTCTCTCGCCCTCCCTTCCTCCCCTCTCTCTCTCTCGCCCTCCCTTCCTCCCCCTCTATCTCGCTCTCTCGTTCTCTCTCTCCAGCTCTCTCTCCTTATCTGTCTGTCTTCCTCTCCCTCTCTCCCCCCCAGAGGCTGGGGTTTTGTAGTAATAACCCGGTCGGCTGGTCCACAGAGCCCTGCTTTACAAGAGGAACCAGTGGGGATGTAGAGTGGAGGCAGAAAGGCCAATCCATTAGACTGACAGGGAGGAAAGAGAGAGGGAGGGAGAAAGAGGCAGAGGGAGAGGCTGCCAAGTGTATGTTTAGCCTGCTGTGTGTGTGTGTGACTGTGTCGGTGGGTGTGTGTGCATCTGTGGGTGTGTGTGCATCTCGCTGCCTGCCCTGAGCACCAATGTGGTCGTCTGGGCCTGGCAGAACAGCCCATCTTCGCCTATCTTCGCTCTCTCTCTCCGTCTGTCTGTCAGTCTGTCTGTCTGTCTGTCTCTCTCTGCCTCTCACTCTCTCTCTCTCTCTCTCCGTCCGTCCGTCCATTTTTTATATGAACTACATGACCACCAGTCCGTCATGTAGTGACCAAAAGTCCGTCCGTCTCTCTCTCGCTCTCTCTCTCTCTCCCTCTCTCTCTCTCCCTCTCTCCCTCTCTCTCTCATCTGGAGCCACAAGGAGACTGTACCCGGCTCGGCCCAGTGGGGGAAGGGAAGGAAGGAGTGACTCTAGTTACAGTACAGAGAGACTCCCACTACTTTCCAACAGACTGTCTGTCTGCCTCCTGCCTCCTGATGTGGGGGGGGATGGGGAGCTTGAGGAGGTGTTGGGGGAGGGATGGGGGAGGTTGAGGAGGTGTTGGGGGAAGGGTGGGGGAGGTTGAGGAGTAGTTGGGGGAGGGATGGGGGAGGTTGAGGAGGTGTTGGGGGATGGGTGGGGGAGGTTGAGGAGGTGTTGGGGGAGGGATGGGGAGGTTGAGGAGGTGTTGGTGGAGGGGTGGGGGAGCTTGAGGAGGTGGTGGGGGAGGGGTGGGGGAGGTTGAGAAGGTGTTGGGGGAGGGATGGGGGAGGTTGAGGAGGTGTTGGGGGTGGGGGTGGTTGAGGAAATGGTGGGGGAGGGATGGTGTAGGTTGAGGAGGTGTTGGGGGAGAGATGGGGAGGTTGCGGAGGTGGTGGGGGAGGGATGGGGAGGTTGAGGAGGTGTTGGGGGAGATATGGGGAGGTTGAGGAGGTGTTGGGGGAGGGATGGCGGAGGTTGAGGAGGTGGTGGGGGAAGGGTGGGGGGAGGTTGAGGAGGTGTTGGGGGAGGTTGAGGAGGTGTTGGGGGAAGGGTGGGGGAGGTTGAGGAGGTGTTGGGGGAGGGATGGGGAGGTTGAGGAGGTGTTGGGGGAGGGATGGGGAGGTTGAGGAGGTGTTGGTGGAGGGGTGGGGGAGCTTGAGGAGGTGGTGGGGGAGGGGTGGGGGAGGTTGAGGAGGTGTTGGGGGAGGGGTGGGGGTGGTTGAGGAAATGGTGGGGGAGGGATGGTGTAAGTTGAGGAGGTGTTGGGGGAGAGATGGGGGAGGTTGTGGAGGTGGTGGGGGAGGGATGGGGAGGTTGAGGAGGTGTTGGGGGAGATATGGGGAGGTTGAGGAGGTGTTGGGGGAGGGATGGCGGAGGTTGAGGAGGTGGTGGGGGAAGGGTGGGGGAGGTTGAGGAGGTGTTGGGGGAGGTTGAGGAGGTGTTGGGGGAGCATGGCGGAGGTTGAGGAGGTTGAGGAGGTGGTGGGGGAGGGATGGGGGAGGTTGAGGAAATGGTGGGGGAGGTTGAGGAGGTGGTGGGGGAGGGATGGGGGAGGTTGAGGAGGTGTTGGGGGAGGGATGGGGAGGTTGAGGAGGTGTTGGGGGAGAGATGGCGGAGGTTGAGGAGGTTGAGGAGGTGTTGGGGGAGGTTGAGGAGGTGTTGGGGGAGCATGGCGGAGGTTGAGGAGGTTGAGGAGGTGGTGGGGGAGGGATGGGGGAGGTTGAGGAAATGGTGGGGGAGGTTGAGGAGGTGGTGGGGGAGGGATGGGGGAGGTTGAGGAGGTGTTGGGGGAGGGATGGGGAGGTTGAGGAGGTGTTGGGGGAGAGATGGCGGAGGTTGAGGAGGTTGAGGAGGTGGTGGGGGAGGGATGGGGGAGGTTGAGGAAATGGTGGGGGAGGTTGAGGAGGTGGTGGGGGAGGGATAGGGGAGGTTGAGGAGGTGTTGGGGAGGTTGAGGAGGTGTTGGGGGAGGGATGGGGGAGATTGAGGAAATGGTGGGGGAGGTTGAGGAGGTGTTGGGGGAGAGATGGGGGAGGTTGCGGAGGTGGTGGGGGAGGGATGGGGAGGTTGAGGAGGTGTTGGGGGAGATATGGGGAGGTTGAGGAGGTGTTGGGGGAGGGATGGCGGAGGTTGAGGAGGTGGTGGGAGAAGGGTGGGGGAGGTTGAGGAGGTGTTGGGGGAGGTTGAGGAGGTGTTGGGGGAGGGATGGGGAGGTTGAGGAGGTGTTGGGGGAGAGATGGCGGAGGTTGAGGAGGTTGAGGAGGTGGTGGGGGAGGGATGGGGGAGGTTGAGGAAATGGTGGGGGAGGTTGAGGAGGTGTTGGGGGAAGGGTGGGGGAGGTTGAGGAGGTGTTGGGGGAGGTTGAGGAGGTGTTGGGGGAAGGGTGGGGGAGGTTGAGGAGGTGTTGGGGGAGGGATGGGGAGGTTGAGGAGGTGTTGGGGGAGGGATGGGGAGGTTGAGGAGGTGTTGGTGGAGGGGTGGGGGAGCTTGAGGAGGTGGTGGGGGAGGGGTGGGGGAGGTTGAGGAGGTGTTGGGGAGGGGTGGGGGTGGTTGAGGAAATGGTGGGGGAGGGATGGTGTAGGTTGAGGAGGTGTTGGGGGAGAGATGGGGGAGGTTGTGGAGGTGGTGGGGGAGGGATGGGGAGGTTGAGGAGGTGTTGGGGGAGATATGGGGAGGTTGAGGAGGTGTTGGGGGAGGGATGGCGGAGGTTGAGGAGGTGGTGGGGGAAGGGTGGGGGAGGTTGAGGAGGTGTTGGGGGAGCATGGCGGAGGTTGAGGAGGTTGAGGAGGTGGTGGGGGAGGGATGGGGGAGGTTGAGGAAATGGTGGGGGAGGTTGAGGAGGTGGTGGGGGAGGGATGGGGGAGGTTGAGGAGGTGTTGGGGGAGGGATGGGGAGGTTGAGGAGGTGTTGGGGGAGAGATGGCGGAGGTTGAGGAGGTTGAGGAGGTGGTGGGGGAGGGATGGGGGAGGTTGAGGAAATGGTGGGGGAGGTTGAGGAGGTGGTGGGGGAGGGATAGGGGAGGTTGAGGAGGTGTTGGGGAGGTTGAGGAGGTGTTGGGGGAGGGATGGGGGAGATTGAGGAAATGGTGGGGGAGGTTGAGGAGGTGTTGGGGGTGAGATGGGGGAGGTTGCGGAGGTGGTGGGGGAGGGATGGGGAGGTTGAGGAGGTGTTGGGGGAGATATGGGGAGGTTGAGGAGGTGTTGGGGGAGGGATGGCGGAGGTTGAGGAGGTGGTGGGGGAAGGGTGGGGGAGGTTGAGGAGGTGTTGGGGGAGGTTGAGGAGGTGTTGGGGGAGGGATGGGGAGGTTGAGGAGGTGTTGGGGGAGAGATGGCGGAGGTTGAGGAGGTTGAGGAGGTGGTGGGGGAGGGATGGGGGAGGTTGAGGAAATGGTGGGGGAGGTTGAGGAGGTGGTGGGGGAGGGATGGGGGAGGTTGAGGAGGTGTTGGGGGAGGTTGAAGAGGTGTTGGGGAAGGGATGGGGGAGATTGAGGAAATGGTGGGGGAGGTTGAGGAGGTGTTGGGGGAGAGATGGGGGAGGTTGCGGAGGTGGTGGAGGAGGGATGGGGAGGTTGAGGAGGTGTTGGGGGAGATATGGGGAGGTTGAGGAGGTGTTGGGGGAGGGATGGCGGAGGTTAAGGAGGTGGTGGGGGAAGGGTGGGGGAGGTTGAGGAGGTGTTGGGGGAGGTTGAGGAGGTGTTGGGGGAGGGATGGGGAGGTTGAGGAGGTGTTGGGGGAGAGATGGCGGAGGTTGAGGAGGTGGTGGGGGAGGGATGGGGGAGGTTGAGGAAATGGTGGGGGAGGTTGAGGAGGTGGTGGGGGAGGTTGAGGAGGTGTTGGGGGAGGGATGGGGAGGTTGAGGAGGTGTTGGGGGAGAGATGGCGGAGGTTGAGGAGGTTGAGGAGGTGGTGGGGGAGGGATGGGGGAGGTTGAGGAAATGGTGGGGGAGGTTGAGGAGGTGGTGGGGGAGGGATGGGGGAGGTTGAGGAGGTGTTGGGGGAGGGATGGGGGAGATTGAGGAAATGGTGGGGGAGGGGAGGTTGGGGCTCACTGACACTCTCCCCCTCCCTTCTATAGCTGCAGCAGACAGAGAACCCATGCTGTGGTTTTTAGGGGCTGGGGGGAGGAGAGTTAGAAGGGTCTGTTTTCAGGAAAGTTAAGGCTTTAGATGTATAACCTCATTATAAATCCTGTTAGCAGAAGTACAGTACAGAGTATACACGCTAGCTGGCTGAACATGCCTGACCAGAAGAGACTGACATGATGTAGGGTATTGAAACAAACCAGGGTTTTAATATAGCTGTTCACTCTCTTATCCGTACGTAGAGGCTGTGTGTCCCAAATGGCACCCTATTCCATATATAGGGCACTATTTATGACCAGAAGTAGTGCACTATATAGGGAATAGGATGCCATTTGAGAGGTCTCTCCATTTAAAGCCCCGGATAATATTTCTTTCCCACTTTAAAAGTGACTCTACATACAGGCCTGGTTAGGTTCAATGTTCTGTAACTCCACATACAGGCCTGGTTAGGTTCAATGTTCTGTAACTCCACATACAGGCCTGGTTAGGTTCAATGTTCTGTAACTCCACATACAGGCCTGGTTAGGTTCAATGTTCTGTAACTCCACATACAGGCCTGGTTAGGTTCAATGTTCTGTAACTCCACATACAGGCCTGGTTAGGTTCAATGTTCTGTTATTCCACATACAGGCCTGGTTAGGTTCAATGTTCTGTAACTCCACATACAGGCCTGGTTAGGTTAGGTTCAATGTTCTCTAACTAGTGATGACTCGGGCGACTCCAAAGGGCCTCAGGTCCCCAGAGAGCCCTCTGCTCCACTCTTAAGAGGAATGAAAGTGTGTCCTCCTGACCTGATCGGGTTTGATTGACTCATCCCGGCCCAGGCTCCATCTCTTCCCACTTGTCCCTGTTCTTCCCCGCTCTGGCGTTCTCCTCTCGGGGTTAATAGTGATGAAGTCATCTGGCCAGGCCAGGGAGGGAACAGGGGAAACCTGAGTGGCTGTTCAGGACTTGGCCAGAGCACTCACACGGACATCAGTCACACCGGGCCGACTGAGAGGGTGTCAAATAGGAAGACAGCCTTAATAAATATCATTAATGACACCACATTAATGAGAGGAGGGGGGGATGGGTGATACAGGAGGTCAGGAGGTCAGAGGTCAGGGTTTAGAGGTCAGACAGTAAATGGCTTCTTCCCTCTGGGAGAAAGCATCTTCAGTCCAGTAGCTGAGGTTTTATGTTTAATCTATGTGGCAGCATTTTATCAATGTGGAACATTGAATGGTAAAAGACAAATAAACCTTGACAACCTGTGTCATTACTACCTAATAAATGGTGATTATATCGTTAGTTATCATTACTTTTCCATCTTACCAGCTCTTTTTGTTGATTTATTATATGGCTGATAGGTTGAGACAGGGTTGGTACATCTAAACACCAGACTGCTGTCCTCTTCCTCCACACTGTATACCATCCTCTGCTGTCAGAACACTAGGCCTACTACCAACACTACAGGCCAACACCTGCACTGACATAATGACTGTTCTGTGGCCTGGCTACATGTAGCCGCGGGGAGAGAGAGAAACCAACGTGTGTGTGTTATTACAGGTTAATGCAGGTGGTGGTTAAGTCTGGGTGATGAGCACAGTCTGAGCCAAACACAACCATGTGTTAAAGTACATTAGAGGTCATGATGAAGGGGTTTGGGAGAGACAGTGGTTACGTCCCCAATGGCACCCTATTCCCTTTACAGTGCACTACTTTTGATCAGGGTCTGTAGGGCTCTGGTCAAAAGTAGTGCACTATATAGGGAATAGTGTGCCATTTGGGACGTAACCACAAGCCTGCTGATGATCATCACCGTGGAAGGCCCGTCGGTCTGTCCATTTGCGTCACTGTGGGTATGAATGCAGCCAGCCAGGGCCATAAGTTTGGGCTCAGCTTAGTGGAGCTGAGTTAGATCTGGGACAGTTTGAGCTAAGTCATTCAGTTGTGTCAGATGAAACCAGTGAGTAGAAGAGTGGGAACCTGGCCTGTATCACGGTGAGGGAATCTTTCTTTATCTTCCTCTCTCTTTATCTCTATCTCTATATTTCTCTCTCTTTCTATATCTTTCTCTCTCTTTCTCTCTCTCTTCTCGTTTGCGACAGAGTTGCTTTGTTTGTTGTAATACTTGATAGGTTGATTGGTTCCAGTTTCACAGATCCCTGCCTGGTTCCCAGATCCCTGCCTGGTTCCCAGATCCCTGTCTGGTTCCCAGATCCCTGCCTGGTTCCCAGATCCCTGCCTGGTTCCCAGATCCCTGCCTGGTTCCCAGATCCCTGCCTGGTTCCCAGATCCCTGCCTGGTTCCCAGATCCCTGCCTGGTTCCCAAATCCCTGCCTGGTTCCCAGATCCCTGCCTGGTTCCCAGATCCCTGCCTGGTTCCCAGATCCCTGCCTGGTTCCCAGATCCCTGCCTGGTTCCCAGATCCCTGCCTGGTTCCCAGATCCCTGCCTGGTTCTCTTAGATGCTTTGTTTTTTAATCCTACAGACCATTGTTTAGTAGTGTCATGTGCAGTGGAACTGCTCTTTGTGTTGTAGAACTTCAGCTCAGACCGACTGTATCGTAGGTGAAGTCCATTGTTACGTACCACCATCAGTGCTTCTCTTCTCTGCTGTGTGGCTACCCTCAGCTGTGGCTGGTACAATGTACTGCTTGATTGTGAGTTCCGGGAGTTCAACTCTCTCTGTAGTGAGTGTGTCTGTTGTTATGGTTACGGGCTGTGTGTGTCGGTGTAGCTAGCACTGTGTTTTAACCTTGAGAGCGGCCCCTGTCTCTCTGACCTGCCTCTACTAGCTACAGTACGCTGCCTGACTGTGACACACTGGATCTGTGTCCCAGATGGCACCCTATTCCTTTAGAGTGCACTTATTGTGACTTGGGCCCTCGTGCACTATAAATATACTATTTGGTGCCGTTCGGGAGGCAGCCTGCGGCCTCTCCTCTCCTCCTGATGGAGGTTAATTCAGTTAAAAGCCAGATAGATAGCAGAGGAGGCCCTGCCAGCTGGACTCCTCTCACAATACAGGGCTGATAAATGAGCACTTTGCTGGGCCCCGAGGCCAGGCAGACTCTCTCTCTTCTGTGTGAGTGGAGGGGAGACTGGAAGCTATCCACTCCCCCGTCTCTTCTCCCTCCACCCCTCTATTCCCCCACTCCCCTGACGTTTGGCTGGCATGGAGCCAGGCAACATCAGCCCCAACCCTCAGCCCCAGCCACAGCCCCAGCCCCAGCCTCACCTCACCTCCCAGCCCTATACCCCTTCCCCCAGCCCCAGACATGCACATTAGTGGGTCTGCAGTGCAGTGCAGAGCAGACAGTGGTGGATGGGGCAGTCACATTCCACTGCCTGGGTCTCTGCTCTGGCTTTTGTGGGAACGTGGCTCAGGACATGAGATTGGCTGCTATGATTGAGTGGTGGAAGATAGGCGGACAGCTGCCCAGCCTGATTGGCTCCCACTATCGCAGGGGAGGGGCCCCAGAACTGGGTGTTGATTGACAGGTTGAAGGCTGAATGGGGAGGTGTTATGGTGGCCTGTCAGGGTCAGATGACTTCCTCAGACAGTAGAGCCACATGGAAGATGTCCATGTCAGCAGTCTGGGGGATGTGAGTGATGTGATGAGACTGCTTTTTATCTGTTAGGTGTAGTGTACATTTAGTAAGGGGTCTAGACAGTAAATACACATCTAATGATGCTTTGTTATAAGCAACAGATACAGTTGAAGTCGGAAGTTTACATACACTTAGGTTGGAGTCATTCAAATCGTTTTTCAACCACTCCACAAATGTATTGTTAACAAACTATAGTTTTGGCAAGTTGGTTAGGACATCTACTTTATGCATGACACAAGTCATTTTTCCAACAATTGTTTACAGACAGATTATTTCACTTATAATTCTAAGACCTGATCTAACCCACTGTGTTGTAGTCTAGACAGACCTGATCTAACCCACTGTGTTGTAGTCTAGACAGACCTGATCTAACCCACTGTGTTGTAGTCTAGACAGACCTGATCTAACCCACTGTGTTGTAGTCTAGACAGACCTGATCTAACCCACTGTGTTGTAGTCTAGACAGACCTGATCTAACCCACTGTGTTGTAGTCTAGACAGACCTGATCTAACCCACTGTGTTGTAGTCTAGACAGACCTGATCTAACCCACTGTGTTGTAGTCTAGACAGACCTGATCTAACCCACTATGTTGTAGTCTAGACAGACCTGATCTAACCCACTGTGTTGTAGTCTAGACAGACCTGATCTAACCCACTGTGTTGTAGTCTAGACAGACCTGATCTAACCCACTGTGTTGTAGTCTAGACAGACCTGATCTAACCCACTGTGTTGTAGTCTAGACAGACCTGATCTAACCCACTATGTTGTAGTCTAGACAGATCTGATCTAACCCACTGTGTTGTAGTCTAGACAGATCTGATCTAACCCACTGTGTTGTAGTCTAGACAGACCTGATCTAACCCACTGTGTTGTAGTCTAGACAGATCTGATCTAACCCACTGTGTTGTAGTCTAGACAGATCTGATCTAACCCACTGTGTTGTAGTCTAGACAGATCTGATCTAACCCACTGTGTTGTAGTCTAGACAGACCTGATCTAACCCACTGTGTTGTAGTCTAGACAGACCTGATCTAACGCACTGTGTTGTAGTCTAGACAGATCTGATCTAACCCACTGTGTTGTAGTCTAGACAGATCTGATCTAACCCACTGTGTTGTAGTCTAGGCCAGTCTAGGCCAGTCTAGAGCCAGTCTAGGCCAGTCTAGGCCAGTCTAGGTCAGTCCAGGCCAGTCTAGGCCAGTAGTATAGGCCATTCTAGGCAGTTTAGGCCAGTCTAGGCCAGTCCAGGACACTAGGCCAGTCTAGGCCAGTGTAGGCCAGGCCAGTCTAGGCCAGTCTAGGGCCAGTCTAGGCCAGTCCAGGCCAGTCTAGGCCAGTCTAGGCCAGTCTAGGCCAGTCCAGGCCAGTCTGAGCCAGCCTAGCCAGTTCAGGCCAGGCCAGTCTAGCCAGGCCAGTCTAGCCAGTCCAGGCCAGTCTAGGCCAGTCCAGGCCAGTCCAGGCCAGTCCAGGCCAGTCTAGGCCAGTCTAGCCAGTCCAGGCCAGTCCAGGCCAGTCTAGGCCAGTCTAGGCCAGTCCAGGCCAGTCCAGGCCAGTCCAGGCCAGGCTCTGACTGTGAGAAGTGCTGTTGAGGCTGAGGTGGAGGTGGTTGACATGGATAATTGAGTAACTGTCAGTGGCTGACAAAACAACAGAAAAATTGCTGATCCACAACCACATTTCGAACTTGCACCTTGTGTATTCTACTATTCTAACTCTCAACAGGAAGTTGACACCCCGACTGAGTTCGCTTATGCCTGGAGCCGGCCCTGCTGAGGAGTGTTGAGTTGTGTGTGTTGGAGTGATGCGTGTGGCTGAGTGTGTGTGCGTGTGCATTGCATGCGTGCGCGTGAATGCAGAGTTATATTAGTGCTGATGTTAAAGTACTTAAAATAGAGAGGAAAGGCTTTCTTTAGCTTCTGAAGGTTCTGGGAACAGAATAGGAACCATGACAGCAGTCGAATCTATGATGGTAATATAAAGAACAGGAACCATGACAGCAGTAGGATCTATGAAGGTAATATAAAGAACAGGAACCATGACAGCAGTAGGATCTATGAAGGTAATATAAAGAACAGGAACCATGACAGCAGTAGGATCTATGATGGTAATATAAAGAACAGGAACCATGACAGCAGTAGGATCTATGAAGGTAATATAAAGAACAGGAACTATGACAGCAGTAGGATCTATGAAGGTAATATAAAGAACAGGAACCATGACAGCAGTAGGATCTATGAAGGTAATATAAAGAACAGGAACCATGACAGCAGTAGGATCTATGAAGGTAATATAAAGAATAGGAACCATGACAGCAGTAGGATCTATGAAGGTAATATAAAGAACAGGAACCATGACAGCAGTAGGATCTATGAAGGTAATATAAAGAATAGGAACCATGACAGCAGTAGGATCTATGAAGGTAATATAAAGAACAGGAACCATGACAGCAGTAGGATCTATGAAGGTAATATAAAGAACAGGAACCATGACAGCAGTAGGATCTATGAAGGTATTATAAAGAACAGGAACCATGACAGCAGTAGGATCTATGAAGGTATTATGAAGAACAGGAACCATGACAGCAGTAGGATCTATGAAGGTATTATAAAGAACAGGAACCATGACAGCAGTAGGATCTATGAAGGTAATATAAAGAACAGGAACCATGACAGCAGTAGGATCTATGAAGGTAATATAAAGAACAGGAACCATGACAGCAGTAGGATCTATGAAGGTAATATAAAGAACAGGAACCATGACAGCAGTAGGATCTATGAAGGTAATATAAAGAACAGGAACCATGACAGCAGTAGGATCTATGAAGGTAATATAAAGAACAGGAACCATGACAGCAGTAGGATCTATGAAGGTAATATAGAAGAACAGGAACCATGACAGCAGTAGGATCTATGAAGGTAATATAAAGAACAGGAACCATGACAGCAGTAGGATCTATGAAGGTAATATAAAGAACAGGAACCATGACAGCAGTAGGATCTATGAAGGTAATATAAAGAACAGGAACCATGACAGCAGTAGGATCTATGAAGGTAATATAAAGAACAGGAACCATGACAGCAGTAGGATCTATGAAGGTAATATAAAGAACAGGAACCATGACAGCAGTAGGATCTATGAAGGTAATATAAAGAACAGGAACCATGACAGCAGTAGGATCTATGAAGGTAATATAAAGAACAGGAACCATGACAGCAGTAGGATCTATGAAGGTAATATAAAGAACCGGAACTATGACAGCAGTAGGATCTATGAAGGTAATATAAAGAACAGGAACCATGACAGCAGTAGGATCTATGAAGGTAATA